>NC_056745.1:1370035430-1370207930 GCF_019279795.1 Protopterus annectens | reverse complement strand
TGACTACTTCTGGAGAAGAGAAGAGAGTACTGAATTGGAAGGCAGTTAATCAGCAGACAATAAGTGGAGTGTGTGTGTGTGTGTGTGTGTGTGTGTGTGTGTGTGTGTGTGTGTGTGGAATTTGGCTGAAGTTGCCTTGATGCTGACAAGTCTGGTGAGAGTTATGCCTCACATTGAATTGTATATAGTAACAAAATCATGGGGTTTCCATGAATAAAGTGCAAGGATATTCATGCAGGTGTTTCACTGAACCAGTCTAACAGGTTAAGCACTACGATTTTCTTTAAATGAATGTCAGATCCCCACAAAGCTGCTTAAAAACAAGCTTAGTTTAATAATCAATAAAACTGATGATAACCCAATAACTGACTGGGTTCCCTGAAAGTTGGTAATGCACAACTGGAACTAAAGTTTATCTGAGAATAGCCAACACCAACAGTTCAGATGTTGGAAAGATGGGACTAGAAGAGTGAATTTACTGACTTCCTATGAAATGTGACATAAGTAAATGTGAAGATAATGTTGGCTATTTAGTGAAATTATTTCTCTTTCCTGGACACAGCCAAGTGGTTCAAGTGGTATAGTGGTCTAATAGTTTAAAATGACATTTTTGAATGGCTGATTGATGTTTTGCAAAATATTATTAAGTAACATATGTTGTTCAATCTGTATTGAGGAGGCAATAGAAAGACTACATTATATAATGCCTGGATTGGATTGTAAATATAAGGCAACACTCGGTTTCTGTTGTCACTGTCAACTGTAACTGAAGTTTACTGCATTGCCTAATGCAATTATGCTTGAAAAAAAAATATTGAGGAGATCTACTATTGAAGGAATAATATAATAATGGGCCTGAATGGATTGAGGGTGCCTCCAAGTGTACACAGGGGTAGAATGGTTATATCTTCTGGGAAGGTTGCTCACAGTGTTTATCAGGCTTTGATCAATCTTTTGAGTATAGTTATTTTATTAAGATAATAACTCTATCAATCTTTTGAGTCTAGCTGCTTTATTAATTTTCAAGCAAAGCTCACACTTCTTAGTATTCTAGTCAGGCCCCAAATTAAGTAATCACAATGTTTAAAATGTTTAGAGGCGATTTGTCTACTACAACCACACGGAATGGAAAGACATACCTTCCTAATGCATGATTCTTAAGATATTTTAACAGTGAAGAAATTCTGGCAGATCCAAAGAAGAGTGATCAAAATTACAGCAATAATAAGTCCAAATGACTGAATACAATGCACTCAGCAATAATAAGTCCAAATAACTGAATACAATGCACTAACAAAAGAAATATAGCTGAGTGAATGATAATTTTCAAAATGTGAGGAAAAAACAAACTAGGTACATGTCAATGCTACTTATAAGGAAGCATCACATCAGTAAACATCAATACCTATGTTGCTGTGGGAACAGAGCAACTATAGAAAAAAGTCCAAAGCAATGCAGGTTCACTGACAAATAAATCAAAATGTTATGATTTAATGTTACAGTAATCAAGGATACAATTTTCTATCAACCTTTCTACCTTCTTCATAAGCCAGCTAATAAACTGTCCCAGATGCCCCAAGAGTTTCTGGTTTAATCAGCCACTATTATGTACCGCTGAACAAAACTGATAGTGCTTATTATTAACAGAAAACATCCTATCTGCAAAATTCTGAGGAAGTTTCTTGCACTATTTACCTGAGAAATGTTCTTAAGTCTAACGGGTGCATGATGGACATTACAGCTTGTGCAAAGCAATGAAGAAATTAGCCAGTTTCCCTGAGGAAGAGCTCTGCTTTCTTATAAGAAATTTCTTCTGGTAATACTGATAACTTGCCAAGATTAAGTTTATCCTCTTTTTACCTGACTGCATCATATATTATTACTCGACTCTCAGTTCCATCAAGGTCCTATCATCACATGGAGATGAAGGTGAAATAAAAATATGAAAAGACAAGTGGGGTCTAGAATGTATAAGGAGAGCCTTGTAAACTTGGTATAAATAGCTCAAACTATCCAGCATCCAGGAACTAAGAGCCACTCCAGATATCAACACTAAATTGAGACTAGGGCCATGCTCAGAATGGAGTAAAACAACTCAAGACTTTACTTAAAAAAATGCCCTGGTGTCATGGCCAACAGCCCTTCCCAAAAAGCTGTTAGGCTGCCCATGTATGGGATGTGTGCATACAGGCTATTACCACATATTGAGTCACATCACTACTAGTCTTAAAGTGTGTGTGTAATGGAAAAGTGCTTTGACATAAGAAAAGTAGTACACAAACAGTCACACAGGTACTCCAAAGCAGACTCTTTGAAGGGCAGTACTGTATCCTGTTTTCAAGAAAAAGCAGATCTAACAGTCATGGACCAAAAATAGAAGTTATGTCCTTACCATAACGTTCCATGTGGAGTGTTCATCTCGCCTTTGTTCTTACACCTGGGTTGGAGCCGATCCTCGGCTCCGTGTCGGCCGGTTAGCAAAGCTCTGCATCGAGAAGAAGCTCGAGACCAACCTAACTCCCACAATCCCCCTCTGCCTTTACCTCAGATCTAGTTTGCAAGCAAACCAGAAGTCAACAGAGAGAATATAACACATTCATGCCAACAAGAACAACATAGCTGAAAAATATATATTTACAACTGCTTAAGGCAGAAGCAGGGAAAACCAAACCAGACACCTAAACTGGACGTTCTTCCTGAGGGTGGGAGGGTGGGAATGTAAGAACAAAGGCGAGATGAACACTCCACATGGAACGTTATGGTAAGGACATAACTTCTATATGTGAGAGTGTTCAATCTCGCCGTTTGTTCTTACACCTAGGTAGTGTCCCTAGCTCCATGTTCCTGAGGAACTCACGGGAGAACGTTCCTGAGCACAGTGGAACCAAAGGTTGCCCTGTCCCTAGAAATCCTGTCTACTTTGTAATGAGTAATGAATGTATGTGGTTTAGACCAAGTAGCAGCCGCACAAATAGTGTCTAACGGTAGGCGGGCTGCATGAGCCAGGGATGTAGATACTGATCTTGTAGAGTGCCCTTTGGGCTTGACAGGTAAAGTTTGCTCCGAGGCAGTATAAACAAAAATAATACAATCGGAAAGCCATTAGGAAAGGGTTCGTTTCGTAACTGCCATACCCTTCTTGCTGTCTGCAAAGGCTATAAAAAGCTGGTCTGTTTTTCTATGATCTTTTGTTCTATCCAAGTAAAATCTGAGTTGTCTATGAACATCTAACTTGTGTAACATGTATTCCAACTTATTGGAGTGATTTTTGAAAAAGGTGGGGAGCTCAATGGACTGATTAATATTATTAACGGAGCAAACTTTGGGAAGAAAAGATGGATTAGTGCAAAGAGATACTCTATCAGGGTGAAAGATCAAATAAGGGTGTTTAACGGAAAGAGCTTGAAGCTCCGACACCCGTCTGGCCGATGTAATAGCCACCAAAAAGAGGGTCTTCCATGACAAAATCTTCAAAGGACAGGAAGAGGCTGGTTCAAAAGGTGGTAGCATCAGTTGAGATAAAAGAAGGTTCAAGTTCCAAGGTGATGTAGGACTTCTAACTGGAGGTCTAATATGGAAAGATCCTTTTAGAAAGGCCTTACAAAGTCTGTGAGCCATAATAGCAGCCCCACTATCTTCCACATGAAAGTTTGAAATGGCAGCCAATTGCACTCTCAAAGTGGCAGGAGAAGCTCCTTGGTGGAACAGTTCGGTTAAAAACTCCAAGACCCTATTTAGAGGAGCTATCACGGGGTCCAATTGATGTGTATTTGCCCAGTGCACAAAACACTTCCATTTACTAGTGTAAATTTTTGTAGTGGAAGCTTTATGAGAAGCCACCAGGATATTTCGAACTGCAGGGGAAAGAAGATCAGGCCTGGCTAAGAAGGGAAGCGGAGCAGCCAAGCTGCTAGTATGAGGGAGAGTAACGACGGGTGGGAAGCCCCTGACGAGTGGGTCAGTAGATCGGCTCGGGTCCAGGATCCAGGGTTCCCGAATTCGGTGTGCCAGAAGAAAGGGAAACCAGATTTGACGAGGCCAGAATGGGGCAATGAGGATAATTGTCCTTTGCAGGTTGTTGGCTTTCTGTAGAAATTTTGCAATCAGGGGAACAGGAGGAAAAGCGTACAGGAGACCCGGGGGCCAATCGTGAACCAGAGCGTCCCTGGGGACTTCCCCTGGAGGGGGTAATAGGGCAAAATAGCTTCTGCATTTGGCGTTCATTGGAGACGCAAACAGATTGCAGGAAGGCTGGCCCCACTTGCGAAAAATTTCCTTCGCAACTGATTGTTTGAGGGACCACTCGTGAGGTAACAGGATGGCTCTGCTCAACCTGTCCGCTATGACGTTGGATAACCCCGGGATGTGCGTTGCTATCAGAAAGCGACCCGTGGACTCCGCCCATTGCCAAATTCTCATGGCTTCTCTGCATAGTTGATAAGACTTGTTCCCCCTTGTTTGTTTATGTACCATACTACGGACATGTTGTCCGACTGAACTGCTATTGTCCCTAGAGGAAGGAGGGGAGCAAAGTGTTGCAACGCTAGAAACACTGCCCTCAACTCTAGAACACTGATGTGCAGATTGTACTCCAAATTGGACCATTCGCCTTGGACTGTCTGTCCCTGAAAGATGCCCCCCCACCCTAACAGGGAAGCGGCCGTGGTCACCGTAGCTGTCGGCGTGGGTAGCACAAATGGTCTTCCGCTGGAAAGATTGCAAGTCTGAAGCCACCAAGCCAGGTGTGATTTGCATATGTTTGTGATGTGGATTTCGTGCATCAGGGGTAAGTGTTGGAACGACCATTGTGCAAACAGTAGCCATTGAAGAACTCTCATGTGCAGTCTTCCCAAGGGTATCGCAATGAGAGAAGCTGCCATGAGACCCAAAACCTTCAGAACCAGTTTTGCTGCAGATTTTCTGGATAATAGAAGAAGAGATATATGGTTTTGTAGGGAGGCTATCCTTTCTGGAGGAAGTCTTAGGATTAAGCAACGCGTATCCAATTCTGCTCCTATGAATGAGATATGCTGTGATGGCTGTAGTAAAGATTTTTCGAAATTTACGGAAATTCCGAGATGAACACAGAGTTGAAGTGTGTAATCCCTGGCCTGAATCAGTCGATGCTCGGTGGTGGCAGAAAGGAGCCAGTCGTCCAGATACGGAAACACCTGGAATCCCAGGCGCCTCAAGTGAGACGCTACCACTGCCATACATTTGGTGAAAACCCTGGGGGCTGAGGTCAGACCAAAGGGCAGGGCTCGAAACTGAAAGTGACTGGCTCCCAGCCGGAAGCGCAAGTGATCCCTGGATGCCCTGGCCATTTTGATGTGGTAGTATGCGTCCTTTAAATCTATTGAGCACATCCAGTCGCCCTTCTGTAAGAATGGAAGGATCGATTGAAGCATGACCATCCGGAACTTTTCTTTCTTGATGAAGGTATTGAGTTTGCTTAGGTCCAGAATTGGCCTCCAGTCCCCTGTCTTTTTTGGAACTAAAAAGAACCTTGAGTAAGTTCCGAATCCTCTCTGGTCCACTGGGACTGGTTGGAGGACTCTTTTTCTAGCAGCTTTGAAATTTCTATAGCTGCAGGGCCTCGCAGATGGGGCGGAACATCTGGGAGTCTTTTCTGCGGAATTGGGGGCAATAGGAAGGGAATTCTGTAACCGCTGGTAACAATGCTTTTTACCCAATTGTCTGATGTCAGACTTTGCCAGGCCTGAGGGTATAAAGCTAAGCGACCCCCGACTGCCTCCAGAGCAGGACAGCCGGGCCTCCTCTCAGGAGTGCTGGAAAGGTTTCCCGGGGAGTGTATCCCTGTCACCTTGGTTTTGCGGACCCCCTCTGCCGCCAGGGCGACGTCTTCCACCTCTGCCCCCTCCTCTGCCTCTAGAGGGGGCATCACCCTGTGTGCCTGGCAAAGAGCCTTGGGGTTTTCGAAACCACATTTTCCCACCACGTTGCCCTTTGGGGTACGGTCTGGATGGGGTGGAAAAACGGACTCCGACAGCAGACAGAGTCTTTCCCTCTTGCTCACACCGGGTAAGGGTCTCCTTTACTTTGGGGCCAAAGAGAGTGGCACCATCAAATGGGGCGTTAGTAAAGGAAGACTTGAAGGCTTCCGCAAAGGAACATAAAGCGCATCCAGGATTGTCTACGAAGAGCAATCGCTAAAGCCACTGCCCTACTCGACCCTTCGGCTGCGTATGAGATCAGCCTCATGGACGAGTTTGCAATAGATGTAAGGGTATTGAGATGTGCTGTAACTTTCTCCGAGACAGCAGCATCTGTAGTACCCTGGAGGGTATCTCCCAACTCTTTGATTAGATCCCTCTGTAAACGTGTAAAATGCGTCAAATAGTTCAGGGATCGCATAGAAAAAGCCGCTGAACTAAAAATGCGCTTCCCATACCTGTCCATAGTCCTAGAATCTCTGTTAGGCGGATGGACAGATGAGGAAGATTCAGACATCTCCTTTTTCGTGGCCGCTGCCACCACCATAGCATCCACTGGAACTCCCTTTGTTAGATAAGCCTTATCTTGGGGGGCTGTAATATATTTATTAGGCTTTCTAGGGACTGGCTCCACCATGTCAGGTGTCTCCCACGCCCGAGCAATCAATTCCATCAATTCATCGAAGGGCGGAGTGACCCAGGAGGAGGAAGGGCGAGCACCGAATGCCTTCAGCAAGACTGACTCATCCTCAGAAGGGGTAGGGCTTGCCAATCACCTCTCTGTTTTAGGATCTCCAGGATGTCAGAAAAGGAGACATCCTCTGAGGGTGATTTAGGGGACCCTTCTGACTCATCCAAGTCAGTGTCCGATGTCAAGGATTCCTGTGGAGAATCCAAGTGTCTCCTCTTACACAATCTTTTCCTCGGAACTTCTTCGGGGGGGGGCATCCGATGAAGCCTCCGAGGAAGAGGGGGCACCCTCAAGGGGTGGCTGAGACACTGGTGCTCGATGCTTAGATGTAGCCGTGGGTGCAGAGGAGGATAACGGACCTTTATGGGAAGGAGAAGCCGTCTCTGCTTAAGTGGTTGTCTGAGTAGACAACACCTTCCTCATGAGATCGAAAGCCCCTGGGTCCCGAGTCGAGGCATCCCCAGGTTCCGAAGAAATCGGAGGAATCCCCGAGACAGGCACCGATGGCATCGACCCCGAGGACGGAGCCGAGTCGATCCGAGCCGAGGCTCCGAGAGGGAGAGTCGGAACCGAAATATCGGATCGACTCTCAGTCCCCGATCCAAGGATGGATCTTCGGCTCCGAGACTCCGGTACTGGATCCGACGGAGTCGAGGTGAACGGTGCCGACCAAGAAAAGGACGGTTCCGGCACCGAGGGCTCCACAATCAACAGATCAGCCTCTCCCGGCTCCGAAGACTGGATAGGCCTCGGAGGAGGAACAGGTGGAGATAAGGGAAGGCCTTCGAGTCTCGACACCAACTGAGAGGAGACAGAGATGAGCTTGGATAAGGCCGTATTCTCCATCAATTTCTGCACCACACGGTCTACATCGGTGTCGGAGAGGGGCCTTGAAGAACGCGTCGAAGGAATCGAAGACGGAACCGACCTCAAAAGTACAGGAGGAGGAAGCTCCGTCACCGGTTCCAAGACTCGAGGCTCGGTAACTGACAAAAGTTCAACACTCGGCCCGAAGCCTGTGGAACCGGTGATCGAACTTTAAATGAAGAGCTCGGAGCCGATGACATGGGCTCCAACGTCTTCGATTCCTTCGAGGATTTAGATGCCTGGTCTGATGCATCCAGAGCTTCTTGGAATGCAGGCTTCAAAAGGCCCCTATCCATAAGTTTCCTGCGCCTATCTGTCATGACCCTTCCACTGAAAGAATGGCAGATGGAACAGTCTTCCTGCAGATGGAGAGGGCCAAGACAGTAGACGCAGGAACTATGATTATATGTGACAGACATTTTCTGTCCACATTGGCACCTTTTGAAGCCTGATTTAGCCTTTTCAGACATGTTAACAAAGTCAAATCCAGGTATAATAGAAAAGCCAGTACAAAAAGTCAAATCCAGTAAAAAATTGTCAAATCCTGTAAGTAAGTCAAATCCTGTAGTCAATCCAGTAAAAGTTAAAGGGTGGGGTAGGTCCCGAGGGAATAAACTCTAAGAAAGTATATAAATACTATATACGGAACCGAGAAACCCTCGATACACTACTCACACACACACAATCAACTTTAAAGAGAAATATTTTTATCCAAAATATAAGAAATAATAAATCTTAGCTTTGAGGTGGTCCGAGCTCATCAAAAATGATGTGAACGTTGCAGCGGCAAACTAGATCTGGGGTAAAGGCAGAGGGGGATTGTGGGAGTTAGGTTGGTCTCGAGCTTCTTCTCGATGCAGAGCTTTGCTAACTGGCCGACACGGAGCCGAGGATCGGCTCCGAACCCAGGTGTAAGAACAAATGGCGAGATTGAACACTCTCACATTTCAAATTAAAAAAAGTGATTACGACAACCAATTATATTTCAACATACATTCTTCTTTATCAATAAAAGAAAGTTAAATCATTAAATTCAGATGTGTGAATTAGTTCAGTCTCATGACAGTGCAGTTTATCAGTTCTACTTTCCTACTTACCAGCCACAATTATTACTTAAACACAGCTTCTGTGCATACAAGGTACACACAAGTTAAGCAACTCTTAAAAACTTAACTATTTACATTGAAATGTAAAATACATACAAAGCTACCATTTGTATTTTCTGGCATGACTAATGCTTACTTACATTATGTACAGTACACTGCTAGTATAAAACACAGCATTAAATTCAAAAATTCTGTAACCTTCCCTATTCATTCAAAAATGTGATTAAAGCAAATTTTAACTAATTATGCACCCTAATTACAGAGCCTACCTTGAGGTATTTTGGTGGTTTGAAGTTGAAGAATCCATTTATCTCATTATGTGACACATCAAGTTCTATAAGGTGTGGCATACAGCTAATGCAAGACAAATCTAAATGCAATAAAAAAAAAAGCAGTTACTCATGTGTTCTCTTGTGCACTTGCTATAAACTGAATATGACAGCTATGAAAAATGATGGTTGACAACAGACTGCTCAATTACACAGGCCAAAGTTTTGGTAATGCTCGAATGAAAATGAGACTGTTACCAGGTGCTCTTATCTTCCCTTGGTATGTTCAGCTGTCATTACATTTGAATCAAGAGTAACTAAGTACCTGTTTAAGAATATTCATGAATACAATTAAGGTACAGGAATGAGGTACATACCATAACAGAACATTTTTTCAGGCAGACTCTTGTAGCATTACAAAAATAGGGTGTGACAGTACACCCACAGAATTCTGTGCTGCTGCTTATGTTTTCATTTGCTGAATGCAAGTTATAAAAGCAGCAACACCCCACATCATAATCAGTTTCAATAAGAAACATGTAACTTACTATGTCTCAATAATTATTAATTGTAATACTGTAAGTATATCATATATAAGTGAAAGTCAGAAGGTTAGGCATTCATAATTTTGCATTAAAAAAGTAAGCTAGGTATGTATAGTTTTGCAATAAGCATTCCTGTCTGTAAGTTATGTTGAGAACAGGGCTGCCATGCCAACTACAGGATTATTAAAATCAAGTGCCTGTGCCAAGTTATTCATATCCCAAATGAACCACATCTGCAAACTGTATTTTACATTAGTGACATTTTTAACGGTAAGCCTGAAAAATGTCCAGTGGGACCAGTGCTCTGTCCCATTTAACAAACTAGATAGATAGACTGAGGGGCTGGTTACTACTAAAGGGTGACTGGCATGCCCCTTACAAATGACATTAATGGAAATACAGTTTGAATATATGGCTAAAAAGAAGTGTCACAGGAACTTCTAAAATTGCTCTATCTATTTTGAGAACATGAATACAGCAGAATAACAATGAAGTGCCCCGATAAAGCATAACAACTCAAATCCAAATCCAAGCAGGGGATGGGAGGGTACACATACTGTTACAGGAGTCTAATACTCAAATGTAATATTTTTAGATTTGTACTATACCTCACATAAAGTACAGTTATTTTAGGTACTCACCATAATGGCAGATCTTCAAGAAGAGGTCACTGTAGAAGTAATCTTAACATTTGAGTTTACTCACTAACAAAGTCACTTTGGTCTGACCATTTTTCTGTAGCAGTTTTCATTGCCTTTGGAGACCAATGTTTGACTCATGCCACTGTAAATACTGATGACTCATGCAATAAGAACTCAGTTTACAAATAGTGCTGGTATGCAAACTCTTCATTTTGTCAAGACTAATAAATCTCAACAGGGAGTTTGTACTTTCATCAGGCAATTTCTACAGAATCACAGCTAAATACCTCCATATAGTACAAGTAAGGAAACCATAAACTACCTGTAACAATGTTCAAAACAGAAGAGTAAGTATGTACAACTGAATAAAAAACTTTCAACAATTTCCCCAAATAGTAAGAAGAAGGACAGAGGATAAAATTACTGTTAGCGTCACTTTCCCCTAAGATTTATACCACACACCTGTATAGTAATTGTTTTAAAGTCTCGCATCTGCAGTTGTGAAAACAGGGACTTCCATATATTAAATCTGACAGAGTCATGTCTTACAGAATTCCATTTTCTTTGAAGTATGATGATTTCAGAGTCAGTATATGCAAGTAGCAGGAAGCAGTGTTAAAGAGGTTCCTTATTACCATCCATTTTCTGAAATTAACTGAAGCACAAAGGCAGTTCAAGGCAAGACATTTATTCTTCAGAATAGAATAGCAGCAAACTAAGATTATACATAGTGCAACATTATGCAAAATCTAATGTAATCTGTAATATTTACCATTTACATAGGAATATCAAAAAGGAAAGGATTAAATATGATGACAACTTATCACACATTGAGAGGGAATGTTTAAATAAGTTTATGTGTAACAGAGACATCAGAATCATGAAGCCCGATAAGGGAGGTGGGGCAGTTGTCTTTTATACCACCGAGTACAATGATGTTATACACGATATTTTACACAATTATGAGAGCATATCTTTGAATCAAATTTCAATTGGACACAAAAGGATTGATTTGTGTCTGGAGGAATACCTGATAGATAACAGGATAACCAATGACACCTACACTTATCTGAAGACCGACCATCCCATCTTGGCCAAGATGGTAGGAATACCTAAGATCCATAAATGTCTAGAGAACCCCCCATTTCGGCCCATCGTATCAGGATCTCGTTCCAAGACTTTCAAGATAGGTCAGTTGATCGACCGATGGCTTAAGAACATCTATGATTCCATCCCCCACCTGATGAAAGACTCGTGGAGATTTTTGGGGGACCTCACTAGGGATAAATGGAAGATACAAGCTATTTACCTTACTATTGACATCAAGGATTTGTTTTCCAGCATCCCTAAGGAGCAAGGATTGGAATTTTTTGCCAGTAGTCTACAAAAACATTCGGGATTTACGTGGGACAAGATCAATTTGATCTGTGATATGATGGGACTGGTTTTGGACTATAATTTTGTGGAATTTCAGGGAGAATTCTTCAGACAGATTAAGGGAGTTGCCATGGGGGCGGCTTGCGCCCCAATGTATGCTAACCTGGTCATGCTTGAGTGGGAGTCGAGATTCGTGTTTAACAGCCAATTTGATTCTGACATTCTGTATTATGCACGTTACCTCGACGACATTTTCATTCTTTGGAATGCCTCGGTGGCCAGGTTGGATGATTTCATGTCTTATCTTAATTCCACCACAGATTTTCTTTCCTTCACTCACAGTCACCACCGCACAGAAACACCGTTCTTAGATACACTTATTAGTCACAGTTCCGAAGGTTTTAGGTCCAGGGTCTACAGGAAGCCCACTTTTTCAAATGACTATATTCACTACACTAGCAACCATCCTCCCCATGTTTTTAGGAACATCTTAAAAGGTCAAAGTATTAGAGTTGCTAGGATGTGCTCCACTAGGGACACCATGATGTTAGAACTTACTGTTCTTAAACAGTTATTCTTGGATCGTGGATATCCTGATAGGATGGTCACTGAGGTGACCAATCAAGTACAGAGCCAATGGGGATCAAAATACATTCCCATTTTGGGAAACTATAGTATGACAACAGCAAACAAGAATGCACACACTAGCAAGGGAAGAGTATGTATCCTTATGTACACACCCTTCACCAACATCATTATTGACATTCTCGGAAGACACTGGGAATTGTTGGCAGCCTTGGATTCAGAGGAGATTCTAGGTAGAGTCCCTAGACATGTGTACAAGACAGCCCCCAATGTTAAAAGGTTGTTGGAGAGGGCTAGTACTAATAAGGGTAACACGAGTAGTGAAGTCAACAGAGGGACAACTAAGTGTGGCAGGTGTAGACAATGCAAATATATTAATCAGGACAAGGGTTTTAGGTTAAATGACATCAATACTACCTATATTAAAAGCTTGAAGGGAAACTGTGAAACTAAGGGCGTGGTTTATGTGGCACTGTGCAAATTGTGTAATGCCCATTATATAGGTAAAACAGAGAGACAGCTGAAGAAACGGCTGTATGAACACCAATACAGGATACAAAAGTGTGACAATAAAAATGCCTTATATAGACACATTGCAGATAAAGGTAGTGACCACAGTTTCCATTTTTGTATTATTGATCAGGTGTTCACCTCTCCTTTTACTGGAAATTGGAAAAATGAACTAGCCCTTAAGGAAAGTAGATGGCAGATATTGACTGATTCTACACGGAAACCAGGTTTGAATGATTTTATTAGCATCAAACCTTTTTTATTATGATTTTTGTATAGTGACTATCTGCCATTCTTATGACTTAGGGATTTATTTAGAAAGTTAGCTTTAATAGTACCATATGGTATTGGTCATACTTCACGAAGAAGATTGTCATTTTTATTACTAAGTCATTTTTATTACTAAAGCATTTTATCATTTTATGCATTGTAAGTTCAGCATGTTGCACCATCCTATCATCAGTTGCCACTATTTATTTTGTCTTTATTTTAATAATAATAATATGTTGTTTAAGTATTTTAAACTAATTTGATTCTTTTTGACGTTTGCTACGACACAATATGGATTAGATTTTTTAATATTAATTATGCACAATGAGTGTCTCATGGGAATATGCTTTTAAATGTTTTTAAACATTTTTGGCGGGACACTGAATTAAGTGTTTCAATTATTTAATTAAGGAACATATAAAATGGTTCAACTGGTTAGAATTAAGTGTTCTGAGGAAGACTGTATTATACGGTTGAAAGCGCTTAACCTGTCTTGTATTGCTGGATTTATGTGGAATTAAACGTCTGTTTTTTATTTGGTGTACGAGCAGTGTTGTTCTTGTGTACATCCATCCGAATTGGGTTTTATTCAGTTGTTGGAACTTTTATCGTTCTTTCGTTTTCTGAAATTAACTGAAGCACAAAGGCAGTTCAAGGCAAGACATTTATTCTTCAGAATAGAATAGCAGCAAACTAAGATTATACATAGTGCAACATTATGCAAAATCTAATGTAATCTAAGACAGCAGAACTACAGACTTTAAGTACATTAAGCAAAGTGTACACTAGTCTCATGTGATGCCTTTTAGAAAATTCCTTCCAATTATAATTCATATCCTAAGTTGACAGTCAATCATTATTCAGAACCTGTCAACACTGTTGCATCTCTGCTTACTCTCATACACTGCTCTGCTTTCCTGATTTCATCCCTGCAGTAATTCTCCTTTATGTATACAATGCTGTACTCAGTACAGAACTTCTAACAAGACAACGACATGCTATAAATATAGAGACATATTATTTATGTTTCAAACTTTCTCCCAGGAAAGCAATGTTCCATAATATTTCCTTGTTTTATAACAAAGCATTACGATCAGTTTCATTTAACTTGCACCATGTAGCTGTTTGTAATCATGACTCACTGAATATAAATATGTTTTCTGGTCTTTTTCATCCAAAAAATCGGTTATTGTCCCACTGTACTCATCCCTCATTAGACCCATTATAGAGTACAATGCTCCGTTTGGTATGTACCTCACAGGACACCTGCAACAGTTGGAAAGGCCTCAGAAATACCTCACTAAAAGAATCACAGGCCTAAAGCAGATGCCTTATGCTGACCGTCTAAGAAAACTCCAGCTATACTCTGTCGCATATTGTCTACTCAGAGGCGATCTCTACTTAACATACAAGGCCACGTCAAACTCAGAGCTGTTGGACATGCTACACTTAAAGAAATCCCAGTCCCTCAGAACCACGCACTCCAGGGATCTAAACCTGGTCATCACAATGAATAAAACATGCTGGAGGGATAGGTTCCTGTCCCAGAGACTCCCCATACTCTGGAATAAACTGCCCATGCAAACAGAGTGCCTCTTTGCCCCTCTTCAAAAGGAACCTTGACGACTGGATGGGAGACAGGAAATTCACCCCGGGGATCATGTCAGTCACCCTGCTAGGGGACCAGAGAAGTAAATGTCCTGGGTAGAAATAGCCGGGGAACCTTTATGGCTAGGCTTGTATAGGCCCTAGGGCCAACAGCCTAGTACCAACCTATGAATCTAAAATACAGAAATACATTTTGACGTAATATAATGTGTGAAATAATTCTAATAGAAAAATCTAGGTGGCTCTCAGTTGTGGTGTTCCTGGCTGGTCTTTACTCACTTTTTGAGTTGCTGGAGGGTGAATAGCTGAATCAAAAGGGAAAGTTGTGCTCAACCTCTACGTTTGGTGATCTGGATTCTGGCCTGCTGCAATCTGGAAAACTTTAAAATCCAAATTATGGTTATCAACTTCTGGCAAAGTTCATTTTTAAGAATAAATCTCAAGCATAATTCACTTAAATAAAATTATTTTTATTGTAGTGACATCTTTCTCATTACAGGGAGATGAGCGCTGCTTTGTGTTAATGTTACAGTCATGCAATTGTTGACTTTACATTTGCTGGGAAAGCGGCAGCCAGCCAGATCTGCCTGTTGGGGACTGTCTTTTAGAAAGCTGGAGGTGGGCGTCCATGGGAGGCGGAGTTTAGGTGGGTCTGCTCCAAGTTCCTATCGCAGTTATTCACTTAACCATTTATTATCCAAATGTTAAACAAATGAGGGCTTACACATTTCCACATTTAGACTGATTTGTGCATGAAATGATCATTCTTCCAGTATAACCAAGGATTACATTTTATTAGAATACACACTTGATTATGACCCCTGTACTGGTAAAACTTTAAATATGTGAAACTATGGCTGTTTTACAAACAATTTCTGTGGCACTTTCATAAGTCTTCCTCAAATCTGCCTTAAAATAGTTTGTTGTGATTTTCTGTCTAAGGTTAGTTCATGATTATAATTCAGGGTTTGCTCCATTTTCATTTTTTTTTTTTTTTTTTTTTTTTTAGAAATTTGTATTATATTTTATAAATACACTACCTTTCAGTGAATGTCAAGCTCTTGCCAAAAGGAAATCGTATTACATCTTTTAAAATACAGTCAGGCATCGCTTTCAAAACCTTTGCCAAAAGAAAAAAAATTACGTACTTGAAAGGGAGTTACATTGCTTGTCCATTGTTTTGGGGGTTCCGTAGGTGATGGTTTGTTTAAAAATCATGTGGCGATTAAGTTTCCTTAAATTAAGTATGCAGTTGATTGAAAAGGAGGTGTCTATTCTGTTTTTTTCCCCGACTAAAGTCTTATCTGCTGTTCCAGCTCCTTTTTCTCTGTCATTTTCGTTGCCATTGTGGTGGTTGTGATTGATTTCATATATGATGTAGAATTTAAAGGTTTCTTGCTCTTCATATTCTTTTGCGTTATTGACCAATGGATTGGTCATGCTCCCTTGTTGGATGTCTGTGTAGTTGTGGGCTATCCTGGTCTTCAGTTTGTTGATGGTCTTCCCGAAGTAAAATGCTTGGCAGTGATCATAGTGTGCTCTACAAACCATGGTATCTATATTCCAGTTCACATAAAATGGTTTTTTGAATTTATTTTTGTTGTTGAGGCATATGAGGTTGGATTTATTGCTCATATATTTGCAATAATTACAGTCTGGGTGGGGGGGGGGGGGGTGACATGGCTAGGTGCCTTCCCATTGAGAGTTATAGTCTGTGATGTGGTGGCTGTTCACATTGTTCCTAATGCTTCTGTTTTCTCTACTGTTGAATCCAGGTAGCAGGGGCAAAATCTTACTGAAGGTTCTATTTTTGCTTATGATGCACCAATTGTTGAGGATTACTTTTTTGAGATCTGTGTAGTCGAGTGAGGGTTATGTGAAGTTCCACTGGTCATTGTTATTCATTCAGGTTAGATTCCTGTATTCTCTGTGTAGTTTGATATGTCCCAAGGTGGGGTTGTTTCTTTCCTTCTGTCTGATATATGACAGGGTCCAGGATTTGTTTTATTATTCATTTGCTGTAAATGCTAGCCAGAAAGTCCTTTTCCGGGTTTATGATGTTTTTAGTGAAGGTGTCCAATTCTTTGGGAACCCTGGCGACTCTGAGGCCCTGGGTTTTGATGATGTTCCTTTATGTCCTGTGGGAGTACATGCTGCTGGTGTGCAATAACAGATTCTCCCTGTTGGGTTTCCAGTAGAGATCATTGGTGAGTTGGCTTGTTTCCAGGAGTTTGTGGATTTTGAGGTCCAGAAAGTTTACAGAGTCATAGGTGTAATTTGTCATAAATCTGAGAAACTCAATGGAATGGGTGAAGTAGTTCAAGAATTGCTCTTGGTTTTCCAGGCTGCTGTTCTATACAATAAATATGTTGTCTATAAATCTTAGGTAGTAGCCCATATGGGTATAGAAGGGGGACTTGTATCCAACTATGTATGCCCTAAAAACAAAACAAAATTTGAAAGCACATTTACGGCAACTGCAATGCAGATACTGATGTTTACAGAGCACAATGTAATGTGATCACCATCAAGAATTTTATGTTGGGAAGACCATCAATAAACAGAAGACCAGGATAGCCCACCACTACACAGACTTCTTACAAGGGAGCATGACCACCCCATTGGCCAAGCATTCAAAAGAATCTGCAGGACAAATAACCTTTAAATTCCACATCACTGACAGAATCAACCAGAACCATATTGATGGCAACAAAAATGATATATTAGAGAAGAAGGAACTGGAATGGCAGAAAAGGCTTTTAGCCAGGAAAAAAACAGGACTACATACCTCCTATTCAATCAACTGCAGACTTAATCTAAGGAAACTTGATCAACACATGTTTTATGACATAATTATAATTTATAGACCCCCATAAAACAATGGACAAAGAATGAAACTTATTTTCGATTATGTAAGTTTTTTTCCAGAAAAAGCTTTGAAAGATTTGCTTTATGTATTTTAAAAGATGTAATACTATCTTCTATTGATAAGGTTTGAAAAATCATGAAAAAGCACTGTATTTATAAGATATATTATTTTCTAAAAAAAAAAAAAAAAAAAACTTAAAAACAGAGCAAACCCTGAATTATAACCATCAACTAAACTCATACAGAAAATTACAGTAAACTATTTTAAGATAGATCTGAAGAAGACTTACAAAAGTGCTACAAAACATGTTTAACAATAAAACAACTATGGTTTCGCATTTTTAAAGCTTTACTGGTAAAAGAAGGGCCATAATTAAATATAAATTATAATAACATGCAATCTTTGATCATATTGCAAGAATGATCATTTCAGGCACAAATCAGATTAATTGTGGTAAACCATGAGCTCTTTTGTGTTAACATTTGAACTGTAAATGGTTAAATGAATAACTATAATAGGGACTCAAAGCGGGCCCACCCAAATTCTGCCTTCCATGGATGTCCATCTCCAGTCCACTGGGGAACATTCCCCAGGAAGCAGATCTGGCTGGTAATATCCCCCTTTCCAAGCAAATACAAACCCAACAACTGCATGATTGTAATATTAACACAAAGCAGTGCTCATCTGCTTGTAATGAGAACCATATCACTACAGTAAAAAGGATTTTATTTAAACAAACTATGCCCGAGATTTATTCTTCAAAAATAACTTTTCCAGAAGTTGATAACTATACTTTGGATTTTAAAGTTTTACAGACTACAGCAGGCCAGAATCTAGATCACCAACATTGAGGTTAAGCATGTCTTTCCCATTCTGAAATAGTTCTATAAGAGAAAATCCATTCTGACACTTATATTTTTTTGATATTTCATTACTCAACATTTCCCTCTGATTTATTCTTTATCAATGAATTAAGCTTTCATCTACTTACGGACATGGGAATACAAGATTTGAGTTTAAGCTACTTCAGATTTGCACTGATAAATAACTTAGTAGGATAGACATGAGGTGCAGGAAAAATGAACACTAAATTAAAAACAAATCTACTGGCTTTACTGCTTGAATAGTAGCACTCATGCCATGTCTTTATATGCACCGTAGTACTTATTGTGAAGATTAGGTGAAGGCTGCCAGCCTAGCCAGATAGACTTTTGGAGAGAATTCTGTCATCTGTAAATATTAATGTAAACCACAGGCTTGTTGTCTTAAATGGTAAAAACAGTGTTACATGCGGAACTAGAAAAAATGCAACAGTGCACTCTACTGACCAAGTAAAGCATGTTGTGACCCTATGATGTTAAAACTCGGAGCCAGTAAGTCTAGACTGAGGCATCCTGCCTATTGTTTTAAGGCCAGAGTTAAAGGCCAGAATTTGCATGCATAAATGTCCTTTATTCCTCTGGTTTCTGCCCAGAGGTGAAGAATGTAAATGTACTTTCTGTTAACATGGGAACATAGGGAAATGTAAAGAATGATGTAATGTGAACCAGGAATGTGATTTAAAAAAAAGACAGAATCAGAGAGCATTAAGCATTTTTGTCTTGACCATCCAACTCACCAGCACTGATTTGCTCTATATTTAAGTTTATCATAGACTTGTGTTTTGTCTTAGAAATAGCTAGAAATGAGAAAGATTAGACTAAGTGTTTTTCTGTGATGTCAGAACTGTACTACTGAATTATTTTAAGTATTTCTCTGTGATCTCTGACCTCTTGACTAGTACTGTGTAGCAAACAGTATTGTTTTGTGTTTTGACTATTTATTAAATATTTTTAAACCCTTTCAACTGTGGCTGTTCTCTTTTTGTAGAGATAATTTAAGCTCTTTACATTACTTGCATGCCTTTGGTTAAATTGTACAACGCCACTCCAATAGCTTTAGCCCTGGGCTATACTACCAATTGGATAATAATATTGCACAGTAATAATTGGACACCCTTTTAAGGGCCTTTAAGTAGCTGATAAATACTAGTGGGTGGTGGCAGCTGGCACTACCGTATAGTCTGGGAAAAAGGGGCACAGCTGAAGAACCTGTGCCAGCCTTCCCCAGGAGTGTCTGTGTGGCTGTATAAACTCTTCCCAAAGTGTGTGTGTGTGTGTGTGTGTGTGTGTGTGTGTGTGTGTGTGTGTGTGTGTGTGTGTGTGTGCGTGCGTCAGCTACTTGGGCAGGGATACGAAGCACTGGTTGGGCAGAGAGGGTGCTGGAGGTTTTAGCTTGCCCACTAGGATGAGATCTGGACCTTATAGCTGTGACAGTGGGGAGTCTTACTGGGGACCGGTAGAGGAAGGGAGCAACCGACCCCAGACTGACTGTCATCTCTGAGTGCTCTTAAGGGAAATTGCACTTTACTGTGTGTATTTATTATCCTTTCCTCCTATATGAGATGCCCCTCAATGGCATTAGTGGTGACAATTGAGGCTCCTTGATTGCTGGGCCAGGACATGAGCATCACATATTAATTGTTTGGCAGTGGTGGGATATCCACACCACATATTAATTGGTTGGAAAATACTAATTGGCTTGTAGTGGTGTGGGTAGAGTGAAGTCCTGTAGCTTGTGTACAGTGAGCTCTGAAGGTGTTTTGTACTCTAAATCAGCCATGCAGTGAATACTCAGAGTTCAGATCACAATTGTTTTATTTCTTTTGTTAGTTTAGTTAGTCAGGGTGAGCAGGCAGCATGTCAGCAGAGGAGTATGGAAAGCGGACAAGAAGCCAGCTGGCTGAGATGTCCCAGGCTAGGGGATTGGTGCATGGAAACCTGACTAAGGCAGACCTGATTGCAGCCTTGGTTACAGCTGCATCAGAAAACAGCAACCAGGAGGACAATCAGACTGGCAGTGGAGATAGAATACCCTCAAAGAATGGACAGCTCAACCTTTCTGCAAAGGACTTAAAAAATCCATCTGGAGCTAAAGAGACTTAAGTTGGAGGCCAGGCGTTTGGAGATAGAAGCAGCTGAGAGACTGAGGAGTCTACAGGCTGAGGAGAATGAGAAACTGCTACACTTGGAAGCCAAGGAAAAGGAGCGGCAGAGGAAGCATAAGAGGGAAATGCTGACTCTTTGCCAGAGTCATGGAGGTAATGGGGAAGGGAGTAACTGGACCCCAGAAGCACAAAAGGTCAGTAAATTTCTTCCGCAGTTTAAAGAGGGGGATAATTTTGATAGTTTTTGCTGTAAATTGTACAATTTAATTGTCTCTGGCTTCCCACTCAAGTGTGACAGCCATTACTGCACTGTAAAAGTTGTGTTACCTGTTTCTACTGTTTTTCCTGAAAAAAAAAAAAAAAATCTTTCTATTTTCCCACCTTACTAAGCTAGAAAAGTCCAGTTTCAGATACCTGCTGATACCTGGACTGTGTTTGAGCTTCTGTGTTGGCCATACCTTACATGGGCAAAAATGAAGTTTCTTTGTTCACTAGTGAGAGTGGGGAGCTCTGAACAGCCTACCTGTCCTTGGAGGAGTGATTTCTGCCCAGAAACTGTAGTTTTATTGGCCATTTTGGGATAAATTCTCTCTCTTTAATCTTTCTGATATAAAAAAACGCATTTGTGCAGTTTTGCACATCGCGCAGCGGCGGTTAGCTAGGGTTAAACTATCCCCTACTCCACTGAGTCTGCTCTTCAGTTTTTCCCTTGATACTAGCTTGTTCGTCCAGTTTTAGCACTGAAATCAGTACTTTTAGACTGGCACTTGGTGCAAAAAGAGTCAGAAGCACTACATACGCTATAATACTAGATCCCCAACAGTTGTCTGTAGAGAACAGTCAAATTACTCTCCCCAAAAATAAGTTCCTTAACCCATTCAGGCATGTCCAAGAGCCAGCTCCCAGTGAGTTCTCCTGTGCACCTGATGAATTTAGGCATCCTGAGGCAATGTCACAACTGCCTCATGTACACAGATATCCCTCTCCTCCTACCACAAGACACCAAAATCTGCGAGAGATGCACTAACATAGCTAAACTTGAAGCAAAGCTCTCTCCAGTCACGACTGGAATTGACAGTCAAGAGGGGAAGGTACCAACCTGCAGCACACCAACTACTACACATAGACCCACCATACAACCAAATGCCAACCCCACATATAGATACATAAAGACATATTTGGAGGCTCTAAATAAAAATCTGTGAAAACAACAGAGACCTCCAAAGCAGACACGCAAGCAACCTACACCCACAAACACACCGCAATCATCACATAACCACAAAAACCAGTGTGTCGTACAACCACAGCCCCTAAGGCAAAACACCATACCTAACACACTTGTAACAGGTGACTGCAAAGTCAGGAATACCGATGTCCCTCTCACCAGGCTGAATAAGGAGAAGGTCACTGTCAAGTTGCTTGTCGGGTGGCAGAATCCGCCACATTACCCACTCACTCAGGGCACTCCACAACAAGTACAAATATAACTCTGCCATTGTCCATGTTGGTGTGAATGACCTGAGACGTACCTCCCTGGACTACATGAAAAGGGACATAGACGAGCTCTCTGATTATGTAATCAAGGCAGGTATGACCCTAGCCCTGAGTAGCATCTTACCCTCACCAAATATGATACCACAGTACAAAGAAAAAATGATAAATTTCAACAATTGGCTAAGTTTTTATGTCATTCAAAGGGGATCCAGTATCTGTCCACCTCCGTTTTGTAATTTGCAGAAATGTATTTGGTTAGTAGCCGAATATATTTCTACAGGTTACACTACTCCTGCACAGATGCCTGCCTGCTTCCTGGATCACTAATTTGCTTCATTTGCATGGTTTTGACCTACAAATGGGGTAATTAGCATACAGGAGCTGTGTGACTAGGATGACATGCTCGACAAGCCTCGATGCTTTGCCAGAGATGGCTTGCACCTTTCACCCCTGGGATTCAGGATACTGGCTAAGGCTCTTGCCACCCCTATAGTGCCTTTTTTAGGCAAGGCTCAAAAAAACAAATCCACCAGCGTAACATGTACTAGTGATAATAAACTGAGGGTCATGCTGCTAAATGCTAAGAGTTTAAACCTCGAAATGCACTCTCTCGAGGCACTCCTCAACATGGAGAACATCGATGTTTGTGCAGTAACTGAGACCTGGTGCAAGACTCAAGACAGCACCCCAGCAAATCCAGGTTACAGCTCATACCACACATTTCAGCCGCAAAACCCAGACCAAAATACAAAGCGAGAAGGCGTATCCGTATTCATCAGGGATAACCACACTTTCAGACTAGTTGCAAAGTATGATGCCTCGGGGATCATCCAAGTGCAACTAACAATGGGCAAAACTGCAATTCAGATTGTAGCTTGCTACAGATCACCTTCCCTGCCCCAGGACACTCACTCCGCTTTCCTTGAGGTATTGGAAAACATGAAAGTCCAACCAAACACCCTTATACTAGGTGATTTCAATTATCCAGACATCAATTGGGAAAACTATGAAAGTACTAATACCTTTGCTCAGTGCTTCCTGGAGTACATTAACTTCAGTGCTCTGGACCAGCTTGTAAACACCTCCACAAGAGGTAAAAATATACTGGACCTGGTCATCAACAACATGGGGGACAAATGCGCCACACCTGTGGTAAATTCCTCATTGGTCAGATCAGACCACAAACTCATCACCCTAGATATCCACATACCACCCCATCCCCTGCCCCAAAAGAAACCATGGTGAAAAACTTCTCCAAAGCGAACTTTATGCTACTCAAGACAGAGGTGGCAAACTTGTTACTCCCACGCAGAATGTCAGTATGACTGAATATGCTATATCCTACACAAAAGCACTCTACAAGCACCTACATGAGTGCATGGACCGTGCTAATCCAAACAAGACTAAGACCCACTCCTCCAAAAAGAGGAAACCAGTCTGGTGGACCCCAGCCATAAACAAGCTCTACAACAGAAGGAAGAAATTACTGCAAAAATAAATAAAAAAACAGGAATGGAGGGGCTCCCTAACAAACCTTAGCAAAAAACTAAGCACCCTCATAAAAAACTCTAAGGCAAACTCTGAAAGAAACATCGCAACAGACACCAAAGACAATCACAAAGCATTTTTAGCTATGTAAAAAACTTCAATAGCAACTCTCAGCTCTGCTCCGAACTACAGCATAATGGCTCAAAATTCACGGAACTAACTGATATCGCCAATATATTGGCAGATAGGTTCAGTGCAAATTTCAGCTCAACCTCTCCCCCAAAGGGATCATATCCATACCAGCAGATTGTGCTGCCCCTAAAATCACAGACACTTGGGTGAAAACGGCACTCACCAAGACAAGAAACACAGCATCCATGGGACCAGATAGCATCCCACGCTGCGTGCTACATGAACTCCAAAATGAATTAACCCCTCACCCTAATACTATGTTAAACCACAGCCTCACCTCAGGCTATGTGCCCAAAGAGTGGCACAGGGCAACTGTCACACCACTCCACAAAGGAGGTGCAACCACTGACCCCAGGAATTACCGTCCCATCAGCCTGATGAGTCTTGTCTGCAAGGCCATGAAGCGCATCATCATGGAACTCATAAACAATGACATTGGAAACCTACAAACCCTAAACCCCACCCAGTTTGGGTTCGTGAAAGGAAGGTCATGTCTCCTGAATCTGGCTGACTTATTCGAAATGGTCACTAAAGCAACAGATGAGGGCAAGGTGGTTCACACAGCATAGCTTGATCTTGCAAAGGCCTTTGATACCATTCCCCACTTGGGAATTATAGACAAACTCACCAACCTAAATATAAACCCTTATGTAACAAGATGGGTTACAAACTGGCTCATGGATAGAACCCATTCAGTGAGAATAGGAAATGCTAGATCAGACTCCAAACCTGTGACTAGTGGTGTACCACAGGGCTAAGGCCTGGGACCCCTCCTGTTTGGTATCTACTTCTTGGAAGTACAAGCAAACATGGAGGGACTATAGCTAACAAAGTTCGCAGATGACTGCAAACTGGGAGCCATAATAGAGAATCCTAATGACGTTGATATCCTTCAAAAGGGTCTTATGGTTACAGATACATGGTGCCAAAACCATGGCCTCAAACTAAATGCCAAAAAGTGAAGTACCTATGAACTACAACATAGGTGGCAGCCCACTTATCACACAGAGTGTGTTCAGGGACCTAGGGACTTAGGTAGACAGTAACCTCTCTTTTGACAACCACATTGTTAAAGTGGTTAGAAAATCCTTGTACATGGCCCACCTTATCACAAAAAAGTTTGCATCTAGGAATAAGGAAGTTATTATCCCCCTGTACTCATCACTAATTAGATCCATTATTGAATATAAAGACCCATTCGGGATGTACTTAGCAAGGCATCTGCAGCAGCTGGAGAGGTCTCAAAAGTACCTCAAAAAGAGGATAAAGGGCCTTAAACAGATGCCCTATGCCATTAGGCTAAAAAACACTCAGACTGTACTCGGTCGCGTACCGGCTACTCAGAGGTGATCTCTGCCTGACATACAAGGCTATGTCAAACCCCAAATTGCTAGAAATGCTCCACCTAAGGAAAACCCAATCCACCAGAGCTACACGCTCAAGGGACATAAACTAAACATCATCAATAAACAGGACCGTTGGAGGGACAGATTCGTGTCCCAGAGACTCCCCTTGCTCTGGAACAGGGTCCCCATATATGTAAGGCAGAGCTTATAATATAATATAATATAATTACATATAAGAGTTGGCACTCTTCAAGAGAAATCTTGATGAGTGGATGGGAAACAGGAAATTCACCCCAAGAATCACTTCTATGGCCCTGCTCGACAGGGGTGCAGGTAACTAAACCACCTGGTAGGGGGTGCTATAGCACAAAACATTTTTGGCTAGGCTTAATTATGTCCTTGGGCCAATAGCCTAGTACCTGCCCATGAACCTATCTCAGGGGGTAGCTATGGATATTGTGGTTCCTCTGAGTACCCCAAGTGGCACAGGGAAAAAGTATATCCTAGTGGTAGTAGATTATGTTACACAATACCCTGAGGTGGTGGCTTTGTCCTCCATTGAGGCAGAGAAGGTGACAAATGCGTTGTTGGAGATTTTCAGCAGAGTAGGTTTTCCAAAAGAAATACTGACTGACAGAAGTGCCAATTTCATGTCAGACCTGCTGGCATGTCTATGGAAGTCCTGTGGGGTGAAGCACATGAAGACTACCCCTACCATTCCCAGACTAATGGTCTTTTTGCAAGGTTAAACTCTACAATCAAGTCCATGCTACGGGCATTTGAAAATCAGTTTACGAGGGAGTGGGACAAATAAGTGCCCCATCTGTTTGCTTACAGAGAGGTTCCCCAGGAATCCACAGGTTTTTCACCCTTTGAGTTGCTGTATGGGCATAGGGTGAGGGGACCTCTAGATTTAATTCGAGATGAGTGGGAAGGTGAGTGTGCATCTCACAAGGAGTCTGTTGTGGCACACGTCCTAAACCTCAGGACAAGGCTGAGGAACTCATGGGCTTGGCCCAGGAGAACCTGGCAGAAGCCCAACAACAGAAATAGGTGTGGTATGACAGGAATGCTTGAGCTAGAGAGTATGCTGTGGGCAGCAGGTAATGGTTCTCATTCCTGTCAGACAGAACAAGCTGCAAGCAGTGTGGGAGGGACCCTACAAGGTGGTAAGAAAGTGATGTTAACTACATGGTGGAACGGCTAGGCACAAGGCAGGGGCACAAATTGTACCATGTTAACATGACGAATCCTTACCATGACAGGGAGGCCCTTGTGCTGAGCATTTGCAGTGGATTGCAGGAGGAGTCTGAGGGAGATGTGGCGCTTGATTTTCTCAGTGAGGCTCAGGCTGACACCTCAGTGGAAGGGGTAGCAATGTCCCAGCAGCTATCACCTACTCAGCTTCGAGAAATCCGAGCAGTGTTGCAGGAATTTTGGGGACAGGTTCACTGGGAAACCAGGGTGCACCCACCAGGGGCTGCACCAGGTGGATACAGACCTATCAGGCAGGCCTGAGAGAGTCAAACAAACTCTGAGGGAGGAGGTACAGGAGATGTTGGAACTAGGGGTAATTCAAGAGTCCAACAGTCCCTGGGCCTCCCTAGTGGTGCTGGTGCCAAAGAAGGATGGCAGCACTAGGTTCTGTGTGGACTACAATAAATTAAATAGTCACACAGAGTCAGATGCCTACCCCATGCCTAGGACAGATGAGGCCCTAGGTCAACTGGGTGGGGCCAAGTATCCTACCACCATTGATCTTACCAAGGGTTACTGGCAGGTGCCCTTGACTCCCAGTGACTCCTTTTGGAGTGTATGAGTTCACAAAGATGCCCTTTGGGATGAAAAATGCCCCAACAACTTTCCAGATGCTGGTAGATCATATCCTAGCAGGAGCAGGAGGGTTTGCTCTTGCTTACCTAGATGATAATGCCATCTACAGCCATTCCTGGCAAGAGCACCTTCAACATGTCAGGGAGGTGCTATGCAGACTACAGAGGGTTGACCATTAAGCCGAACAAATGTCAGGTGGGTATGGCAGAGGTCTCCTACCTAGGTCACAGAGTGGGGAGTGCTAAGATAAGGCCAGAACCTGCCAAAGTGGAAACCATTCAGGCATGGCCTGCACCTGTTACTAAAAAGCAGGTGAGGGCCTTTTTAGCAGCAGGGTACTACAGAAAGTTTGTCCCCAGTTATAGTATCATAGCTGCTCCCCTCAAAGACCTGACAAGGAAGAACAGGCCAGATAAGGTAATGTGGACCTCAGCATGTGAGCAGGCATTCTAGAAGCTTAAAGAAGCTTTGGGAGGACACCCTGTGTTAGCCAGTCCAGATTACAGCAAAGATATTGTTGTGCAGGTGGATGCTTCAAACCATGGGGTGGGGGCTGTACTTAGCCAATTTTTTTCAGAGGGGGAAGAGCACCCAGTGGTTCATCTCAGTCGTAGGCTCCAACCAAGGGAGGAATGCTATGCAGCTGCAGAAAAGGAATGTCTAGCCATAGTGTGGGCACTGCAGAAACTTCAGCCTTATCTGTATGGAAGGAAATTCACTGTTATGACAGATCACAACCCCCTAACATGGTTAAACAGAGCCAACCAGCACAATGCCAAGGATTAGCACTGCCAATGCAGATGGGCGCTCAAGACAGGGAATAGGGTAAGGTACACTAAGATAGACCTAACTCCCTCAAGCAGCGTTTCTCAAGGGTCACTTGAAAAACTAGCTTGAGTTCTCCAGGGGGGAGATGTGTGAAGACTGGGTGAAGATAGGTGAAGGCTGCCAGCCTAGCCAGTTAGAATTTTGGAGATAATTCGGTCATCTGTAAATATTAATGTAAACCACAGGCTTGTTGTCTTAAATGGTAAAAATAGTGTTACATGTGGAACTGGAAAAAAATGTAACAACAGTGCACTCTACTCACCAAGTAAAGCATGTTGTGACCCTCTGATGTTAAAACTCGGAGCCAGTAAGTCTAGAGTGAAACATCCTGCCTATTGATTTAAGGCCAGAGTTAATGGCCAGAATTTGCATAAATGTCCTTTACTGCTCTGGTTTCTGCCCAGAGGTGAAGAATGTAAATGTAGTTTCTGTTAGCCTGGGAACCCAGGGAAGTGTGAAGAATGATGTAATGTGAATGAGGAATGTGATTTTTAAAAACAGAGAGAATCAGAGAGAATTAAACATTTTTGTCTTGACCATCCAACTCACCAGCACTGTCTTGCTCTATATGTAAGTTTATCCAAGACTTGTGTTTTCTCTAAGAAATAGCTAGAAATTAGAAATATTAGACTAAGTTTTTTTTCTGTGATGTCAGAACTGTACTACTGAAATATTTTAAGTATTTCTCTGTGATCTCTGAACTCTTCATGAGCACTGTGTAGTAAAAAGTATTGTCTTGTGTTGTGACTATTTGTTATTAAATATTTAACCCTTTCAACTGTGGCTGTTTTTGTAGAGATAATTTAAGCTCTTTAGAGTGCTTGCATGCCTTTGGTTAAATTGTACAATGCCACTCCAATAGCTTTATTCCTGGGCTATACTACCAATTTTATAATAATATTGCAAAGTAATAACTGGACACCCTTTTAAGGGCCTTTGAGTAGCTGATAAATACTAGTGTGTGGTGGCAGCTGGTACTACCGTATAGTCTGGGAAAAAGAGGCACAGCTGGAGAACCTGTGCCAGCCTTCCCCAAGAGTGTCTGTGTGGTTGTATAAACTCTTCTCAAAGTGTGTGTGTGTGTGTGTGTGAGCTACTTGGGCAGGGACACGAAGCACTGGTTGGACAGAGAGGGTGCTGGAGGTTTTAGCTTGCCCACTAGGCTGAGATCTGGACCCTATAGCTGTGCCAGTGGGGAGTCTTATTGGGGACCTGGAGAGCAAGGGAGCGACCATCCTCAGACTGACTGTGATCTCTGTGTGCTCATAAGGGAAATTGCACTTTACTGTGTGTATTTATTATCATTTCCTCCTATATGAGGCGCCCCTCATTGTTGTTAGTGGTGAGGATTGAGGCTCCTTGATTGCTGGGCCAGGGAACGGGCGTCACACTTATTTTGTACTATTTTACAAGTGTCCTACACATGAAGGATAGCAAGATTAGAATAATAAATATTATTATTAAGAGCTTAGAGTCCTTTATAAAATCTTATTTCCTAACCTGAAAACAGATTGATTTATCCATGCCATAGTGAGCTATCAACTCCTGTGGCATATATAAAATTTATAGCTATTAAGGTGCATCAACTGATCCTTAAGTCTCATTTCCCTACCTGAAATGACCGTTCAGTATTTTATCTGGCACATCCTCCCATTTCTCACTGAGAAAAATACATGTTATTCACCTGTGCTAACCTTAGAAATACTTGTCTATTTGACTCCATGTCACAAAGGTCAAGATTTGACCTTTATGATTCTTACTGTATACAGCATTCATTTTTAATTTACCCTGTGTTCATTCACTGCTCTCACTATACTTTCACAAGCCAATCTACAATTTATACTTTCTCTCTTTTTGTCCTGACATGTATCAGCATCATATTTTTCTAGAAGTCATATGCACAAATTTTGCATATTGTGAAAACTGTCTGGCAAATGTAAACACAAAATAAATGTATTTCCTATTAACAGAATTCTAGTAAAAAATTTTGTTGTGTTCTAATAGCCCCTATTTGTTGACCAGGTAGGTGCAACGGACCCACAGTTCATTTTTAGAAACACCATGAAACTAACATCTGCTGAAGTGACTTACTCAAGGTCACAGAGTAGGCAGATGAGAACTGTGGGAATCAAACCCTTTACCAAAAGAACTTTTAGTTATGTACTCACCATAACTTCAGATGTTTGGGATCCATCTCGCCTACATTCTGACTGATGGGTTCGGAGCCGATCCTCGGCTCCGACTTATGCCAAAGAGCGAAGTCTCTTATTGGCTGAGCTTACTATATCCCAGGATGCACCACTACCAGTCCCCCAGATCTAGTTTGTCCGCATACATGCACACACGCATGCACTGCTTATATAACATTGACAGATGATACAAGATAAAACAGTAGAACCCAAACCATTCAATCTCTTCTGATCTCCAAGGCAGGGGGAAGGAGGGTGAATGTAGGCGAGATGGATCCCAAACATCTGAAGTTATGGTGAGTACATAACTAAAAGATGTTATGTGATCCTATCTCGCCTACATTCTGACTGATGGGACAGCGCCCCTAGCACCTAAATCCTGGGTGGCTCACTGGAAAACACTCCTGAGTACCGTGGAACCAAATGATGCTCGTCCTTTAGATGCCACATCCAATTTATAGTGGGAAATGAAAGTGTGCGGGTTGGACCAAGTAGCCGCAGCACAAATTTCAGAAATAGCGAGCTTGGAATGGAATGCAATAGAGGTAGCCATAGCTCTAGTAGAGTGAGCTTTGACAGATGTTGTAAGTTGCTTATTTGAAGAGGAATAAGCTTGAGTTATGCAATCTCTGATCCATTTGGCAATAGTAGCTTTAGTGATGGTTTTACCTAGTTTATTATCTGAAAAGGACACAAACAATTGATCTGTTTTCGAATTTGCTGAGTCCTATCTAGATAGAAGCGTAATTGCCTGTGAACATGCAACGATGGAAGGTATATTCCGCTTTGTTTGAAAAGTTTGAAAGAAAACCGGTAGCTCTAAAGATTGTTGGAGACAGAGATTAGAGCAAACTTTGGGACAAAGATGGGTTAGGTCTAAGTGATACTCTATCCTTGTGAAAAATCAAGTACGGTGGTTTGATAGATAGGGCTTGAAGTTCTGAAACTCTTCTTGCAGAGGTAATTGCAATTAAGAAGGCAGTTTTCCAAGACAGATATTTCAACTCACATGTAGCAGCTGGTTCAAAGGGGAAGATGTTAAGGAGTACCAAATCAAGATCCCACGGAGGCGCAGGATGAAAAACTGGGGTCTTAAAAGCACAGCACCTTTCATGAAAGTTTTACATAATCTGCTGCTCATCAACGGTGGGTCTATGGATTCGTGAAATTTGGAGATAGCTGCTAGTTGGACTTTAATAGTAGAGACTGTAGATCCTTGATTAAACAAGGATGTTAAAATTTCAAGACCTCTGGTATCGGGCAGTAATAGGGTCTAAGCCTCTGAGTTGAGCCCAGATAGCAAACCTCTTCCACTTACTGTGATACAATTTCTTAGTGGTGGGTTTGTGGGCTGAAGATAAAATGTGAATAACTTCCGGGTCCAAGGTGTGATTTCTGACTAAAGTCGGAAGTGGAGGAGCCAAGCTGTTAATTTCAAAGTGTGAAGGGACTGGTGCTGTTGTCCCGACTGATGAACCAGAAGGTCCGGAGTTAGATCCAAGAACCAAGGACCGTCCAGAGTATATTTCTGTAGGTAGGGGAACCATACCTGACGAGGCCAGTACGGAGCAATTAGAATCATTGTGGACCCCAATTGGGAAGCTTTCTGGATGACTTTGGGGAGGAGTGGAATCGGAGGGAAAGCATAAAGCAGTCCTGTTGGCCAAGGTTGGACTAGAGCATCCATAGCTGCCTCCCCTTGACGCGGGGTCAAGGAAAAGAACCTTTTGCACTTCGTGTTTTGTGGTGTTGCAAACAGGTCACAGCACGGAATCCCCCATCTTCTGAAAATCTGAGCTGCTACCGTTTCGTTCAGAGACCATTCGTGAGGAGAGAGAATAGTCCTGCTCAGTCTGTCTGCCAATACATTGGATTTTCCTGGAATGTGGGTCGCTACCAGGAAGTGGTTGGTAGCCACTGCCCATTCCCACACCCTCATGGCCTCTCTGCAAAGGGGGTAAGATCTGGTCCCTCCTTGTTTGTTTAGATACCAGACCACCGACATGTTGTCTGTGTGGATGGCGATAATGCCTTGAGGGAGAAACTTGTGGAGGGCTTGTAGGGACAGAAGTACAGCCCTCATTTCCAACACATTGATATGGAGAAATGTTTCGTTTGGGAGCCAAGAACCCTGAACTGACCTGCCCAGACAATGCCCCCACCTGCCTGGGAGGCATCCGTTGTCAAGGTGGCCACCGGAGGGGTATAACAAAGGGTCTTCCCTGATTCAGATTGGATGGCAGAAGCCACCAGCGGAGGTCCCGTTTGCACGTTTCTGTAATCAGTATATGATGATTGAGGGGGAGATCCTGAAAAGACCATTGTGTCGATAACAGCCACTGAAGAATCCTCATGTGCAATCTTGCCAGAGGAACTAGAAGAACCGTGGCAGACATTGAACCTAAAAGTTGCAGGACCATCCTGGCTGGGGCTTTGGATCTTAGAAGCAGGGCTCGGACTTGATCTTGTAATGTTTGTATCCTTTCGGTTGGAAGGAAGACTCGCATTAATTTTGAGTCTATCTCTGCTCCTATGAATCTTATGCGCTGAGAAGGCAGCAAGACAGACTTTGACCAGTTGAATGTAATTCCCAGGGAAACACCCAGGGAGATGGTGGCTTGTAGGTTCTCTAGTAGTAGATGCCTGGTGGTGGCAGTCAGGAGCCAGTCGTCCAGATAGGGAAACACTTGGAATCCGAGACTCCTCAGGTGAGCAGTCACTACTGCCAAACACTTGGTGAACACCCTGGGGGCTGTGGTGAGACCAAAGGGCAGAGCACAAAATTGGAAATGACTGTCTCCCAGGCTGAAGCGCAGATACCTCCTGGATGCCTGATGTATCGGTATGTGATAATAGGCATCCTTGAGATCTATGGAGCACATCCAAACATCTTTCTCCAACAATGGGAGAATGGATTGTAAAGTGACCATTCGGAATTTGGACTTCATGACGGACTGGTTTAGTTTGCTGAGATCCAAAATGGGTCTCAGGTCCCCTGTCTTTTTTGGCACTAAAAAGAACCTTGAGTAATTTCCGGATCCGATCTGGTCTGTGGGGACCGGTTGGATGACTCCTTTTTCTAGCAGCTTTGAAGCTTCTACGGCTGCAATTTCCCTTTGACTGGGTGGTGGGTCCGGGATTTTTTTGGACGGTGGGGGTGAGTGTGTGAAGGGAATGGTCTAACCTCCGGCAATAATCCGAAGCACCCATCTGTCCTGAGTAATAGACTCCCAGGGTTTTAGGTGCTTGGCAAAACGGCACCCGACTGGCTCCAGAGCAGCACAGCCGGGCAATCCCTCATGGAGTATGGGAGGCTGAAGAGCCACAAAAGGACTCGCGGTCTCCAGTGTTGCGGGGGCCTCTGCCGCCTCTGGGACGGCGTCTCCCAGAAAAATTTCCCGCCCTCTGCCTCTGGAAGGGGAATCTTCCTGCTGTTGAGGAAAGAATTTCTGTGATTTATGGAACCACATCTTCCTCCTCTTTAGCCTTGGGATAAGGCCGAAGGGAGTGGAATAACGTGCTCCTACAGCAGATAAAGTCTTTCCCTCTTGCTCACAGCGGGTAAGAGTGTCTTTTACCTTGGGTCCAAACAAAGAGGACCCATCAAAGGGAGCGTCGGCGAAGGAAGACTTGAAGGCCTCAATGACACAAACGGAGCCAGGCTTGTCTCCGTAGAGCCACGCCTGTGCTGCATATGAAATGAGCCTCATGGACGAGTTAGAAATCGAGGTAAGGATAGCCAACTGAGAGCTAACCGACTGGGATAGCTGCTCAGGTAGGTTACCTGAGAGGAGTCTGAGAGCTCCTTGACCAGATCCCTCTGCAGTCTGGTGAAATGTGCCAAATAATTCAGGGACCTCAGAGTCTGAAGTCAGTCCATGCTCCTAGACTCCTTATTAGGAGGATGGACGGACGTTGAAGCCTCTGCCACGCCCTGTTGGGTAGCAGATGCCACCACCATGGCATCTACAGCCACACCTTTCAAGAACTCCTTCTCGGGTGGGGCAGACAAAAATTTGTTAGAAGGCACTGGTTCCACAGTATCTGGATGTTCCCACACCCTCCGACAAACCAAATCCAGGAGCGAGACACCCAGGAGGCGGAGGGCTGAGCCGGCCTTGAGGAACACCGACTCATCAGCGGAGGGTTTGGAATTCCAGCCGCTGCTTGAGGATCTCTAGAATGTCTGCAAATGAGACATCATCCGAGGACGACTTTGGGGACCCCTCCGCATCATCAAGATCAGTGTCCGATGTAAGAGACTCATCGGGGAGTCCACGCGGCTTCCTCTTGCACGATCTCTTCCTTGGGGGCTCCTCCGAAGACAACTCCAAGACCCTCAGGAGGAGGGAACCCCAGTGGGGTAACCTCAGGCCCCGGGCTCCGCTGCCTAGAGACAGGGAACTGCCAAAGACCCAGTCTCCATGCCCAGGAAGGTGCCGGTAAAGCCGTGAGATGGCCGAAGAAGACTTGGCCAAGGCACTCCTCATAGCTCTGAAGGCCGGACCCCAGAATCCTGGGAGGGTCCAGTCTCCGAGCCATGATAGCAGACGGAAGTCCGCACCGAGAGGGAGGCTTGGAACCGACAGCATTGGTCCCAAACGTCACCCCGGTCCGGCCGAAGAAGTCCGTGCAAACTCGACCAAGGCCGGGTTGGAGTAAGGTCGGAGCCGACCCTAGATCTCCACTGGCTCCATCAGCACCTGCTCCGACGGAGCCAAGCGGTCGGAGGAGGAATGGCAATGGAATGGGCTATCGGCGCCAATTGGGTCGGAGCGAAACAAATTTCTGAAAGACTGGGGACTGGAAAAGTCTTTGGAGCACCCTGTCTATGTCCGAATCTGACATCCTTGATGACCTGGAAGAGACCGAATGGGTCCGAGTAGGCCTCCAACGGCTCCAAGGGACTAGGGGACCCCAAATCGACTCGACAATTATCGGCCAAGGAATGTCCAAACCAAATTCCATCGGTGCCAAGAGGGCTTCGCGCCGAGGAGGAAGTGTCTGACCTTCATCGGCCCGGAGAACAGTGGAGCCGATGAAGGTGACCCGCCTCTCGATGCCCCAGACGCCGGCTCCAACCCAGAGGAGTCGAGGCTGGAGGCATCGAGGCAGACCGCTTCGCCCAAGTCCGTGGAGCCGAAGGAGAAGCCTGCCTATGTTTTTGGCGGTCGGTTCCGACGGACTGGTCGGAGCCGTTTAGCAGGAGAAGGAGAGGAAGCTAATGCCTCTTCAAATGAGGGTTTAATAAGGCCTTTTAGAATAAGTTTATTTTTCCTCTCTTGGAGGACCCTCGAGAAAAACGGACACACACTACAGGACTCCTGCAAGTGTTTGGCAAACAGTACACACAGAGAGAGTGGTCATCTGTAATAGACATTTTGAAGCTGCACTTAGTGCACTTCTTAAAACCAGAAGGCCTAGGAGCCTGTGACATTATGGCAACCAATCAAGTGTAACAGCCAAAACAAAACACACTAATTACCACAGAAAACTTTTCTCTCTCTATTTTTTTTTTTTTTTAACCAAGAACTGTCACAAAGAGAAACTAGACAGGATCCAAGAACCCTTAAACACAAAACTGAACTTGAAGGCAAAGTAACTGACAGGGAAGGCCCTTCAACTGAAAGGAAACCTCTAGTCAGAAAAAAAGGCAATCACCACACAAATACTTCACAAAAGTATCAATCATACACAAAGACTAAATAGCCGTTAAAACAGCTTTTTTGTTGAAAATCTAGGAATTCCCTGACAGGAAAGTAAGTGAAAAACACTACTTAGCTCAGCCAGCTTGAGACCACGTCTTTGCTTGATAGCGGCAAACGAGATCTGGGGGACTGGTAGTGGTGCATCCTGGGATATAGTAAGCTCAGCCAATAAGAGACTTCGCTCTTTGGCATAAGCTGAATGAGCCGAGGATCGGCTCCGAACCCATCAGTCAGAATGTAGGCGAGATAGGATCACATAACATCTGATGTTCACAGCCTTAACTTTCTGTGCCAATTACCATACTTATTGCTGATACCCTTTTCTTCATGAGAAGAAAGCAATCAACTCTGTCTTAATAAATGAATTAGTCCCTACATACAGTCACTATAAAATAAACTACAAACACTTACGGTTCTCCCACTGCCTAAGTAACCATTCTCCCTAATGCACAGATACCAAACTGTCACGTGTGCTGTCTGACATATCACATTTAACTCTGTAAATAGTCCTGTTACAATGAAAATCACGAGACAGAAAGATTTCCCATCATTTTTCTCTAGCCTTCTATAATTAGGTTACCCTTTCTGTATGTGTCCCTAATTAATCAGTCCTATTTTATTTATATTTCCCTAAAAAGAATTTAAGAATTAATAACACATTATTAAACTCATTCAGGAAAAATCTGAATGTGAAAACTGCCTTTTCAGAGTTTGTTTCCTACAATAATGCTTGTTTATTTTCTATCTGCAATGCTTCTCTTACTAACGACTCTCAATGCACACTGTAAACCATGTTATCACTGTAGATTTGATTTTATTATGTCACTCTGCTGTTATTACTATGTTTTTGGAGCTTTTCTCCCCGGGCTCCAATGAAAATGGATATTTCAGATGCAGTCAGACTTCCCCAATAAACAAATGCCTATAAATAAACAGAAGAATAAATACATTTAGAATGTTATCTTATCTAGTTCCCTGTAAGTTAAGGAACATTTTTTTGTAAAAATACACATTTGCATATGTGCAACATGATCTGGATACAGCTACAGTACATTAGTTGTCACTGGTTTGAAGCAATTATCAGTTCTTGTTGCTTACTACTCTTTACATGAGTAAAGGTTTCCATATGCCTACCTGCAATTTTACCAATGTTAAAATCCTTTTGCAAAATTCATCAAGTTTTCTTTACAAACCATGGAATAATCATGAAAACAATGTTTGTGGTTTCATGGCACAAAATAAATATTTTTACTGGAACGTACTGTACATTCCAAACACCTAACCCTTACATGTCAGAATAGCAGTCACTAGTTATCCAGGAATCAAGCCCTGAATCTTCTGATTTATATACCGTGAATATTTCACTTGGTTTTCATTGCAAACACAACAAACTGTGTAGCTTTAAACATTTCAGCCATATAACAACTTATTCTTGCTTACTGGCTTAGATCTTAACTCTAGTTAATAAACAACAGATTTTTTTTCCCTATTACACCCCTTTGTTTTCCTCAGTTAATACTAGGGTTGCCACCTTTCGTTGTGTCTAAAACCGGAGTAAGGCCACACCCCTCACATCACCAGTATCCACGCCTACCCCCACCCTTTCTCCTGCCCATACTCCACCCATTTCATGATGTCACTGTGAAACCATCAGGAAGGGAACGCCCTCTTTTTCCATTCCTAATGCCTGCTTTCGGCTGATTTACTATGCTTTTCTGTAAAAAAAAAAAAAAAAAAAAAAAAAAAAAAGCATAGTAAATCAACCGGTTTACAAACTCTGATATGATAGTCGGTTTCCTTTTTTGAAACAGGATACTGGAGTTTGTACAGTGTTTTCTTGGCTACCGGAGAATCAATTTGATTTCCGTATAGTCCGGAAAAAAAACAGAGGGGTGGCAACCCTAGTTAATACTGACTTGTTTAACTGTGGCTACAATTTAGGACACTGATGACTTTCCTAGCCTTTTGTCTGTATCATGTGTCAGACTATGACTGTCTCTCTCTCTCTCTCTCTCTCTCTCTCTCCAATCACAAGTCAGTGAAGTATTTCCTGTGGTTAGTATGCAACTACTCTTTATGTAACTCGAGATATGTCCATCTTGTGTTTATGTCTCCACCGTGTGAAAGCATATTAGAAAATAGCTGTGTCTGAAGTACGAATAAACTTAGGCAACTCAAAAACAATAAGGACAATGTGACAAACTCACATATGTTACTGCTTAGAGACTTTTATCCAGTTCAGGGCTAAACTCTATACTACAAAAAAGTCAAACTTAAAATTAATTTTGCTATAATAGCTGCAATGGCAAAAAGGGGTCTTGTCTTTAAACACAACCGTTTCTGAGAAACTTACATTCATCAGTACACTTGTGCATTTTTTTCTCTTGTTGTTCCTGTTATGTACCATTGATTATTTTACTGTTTACTGTATTAGACCATACAGCATGTCAGTAATGATCTCTAAAACTGAAAAGCTTAAATGTATTAGTTTCTTATCTCCTGGGAAACTCCCTGTGAAACTCCCCTTTACTTCTGCCATGCCTCTGTTTTCCCTGTCCCTTATTTGCTATCTATTATAAATTTTACAGGCAGATGAGATAACATGTTAAGTTCTTTTTAAAAAATTAGTTGAGCCCACCAATGTTAAGAGGTTCCTTATTACCGTCTGTCTTCAGTAAAGTCACTGATACACAAAAGCAGCTCAAGACAATTAATTTTCTGAATAGAATGCAAGCAAGCTAATATTACACAGAACAAAGTTATGTGAAATCTAATGAATACTAGGAACATGGCAGAACTACACACTTTTAAGTACATCTCATATGATGTCTTTTGGAAAATTCCTTCCAATTATAATTCATATCCTTAATTGACATTAGAAATATGCAATTAGCATTCAAAACCTGTCAATGCTATTACATCACTGTACATTCTCATACACTGTTCCATGCAGTAATTTTCCTTTATGTAAACAATACTGTATTCATTACAGAACTTATAACAAGACAAGGACAAGCTATAAAAGACAAATATATTATTTATATTTCAACTGCTTCTCTCAGGCAAGCAATGTTCCATAATATTCATTTGTTTTAAATAAAGCAGTTCTATGACTTTCATTTAATTTGCAATATACAGCAATTTGTATTTTTGCCTCACAGAATATAGTTTTCTGGTCCGAAATACAGAAATCCATTTTGACAGTTGTAATGTCTGAAATATTTCAACTTGAGAAAATCCATTGTGACATTTATATTTTTGATATTTCAATAAATATTCAACATGTTGCACCTACATGTGGACAGGGAGCATGTCCCCTGCAAAAAAAAAAAAAAACTTTAAAGGTTAACAGTGAAGCTGACATTCACTGTTTTCCTTTATATTTGCTGTTTTTCTTTTCTTTTTGTAATTCTGGAAGTCATGGAACTCACAGTTATGGGAGTCCCAACAGTACAAACTTAGTTCAGAAAGGGTCACTGTAACAGCAAATCATATAATTTGAGTAGAAACACAATATTTTGTGAGTTACAGGGTCCAGTGTAGCTGTGCGGAGCCAAAACCTGCTCTGTCCCTAACACAAGTATCTAAATTGTTGGGTTTTGTGAAATTATGGACAGTAGTTCACATTTTCACTTGTAATATATCCTGAGTGGAAACCTTTATTAAAGTAAGCTGAATATTCATCTGTAGCCCTTGTAGAATGAGCTCTGACAGGGCCTTGCAATGGTTTGTTGTATTTATAACAGCAAAAGGCAAGCCATTCAGCTAGCCACTGTGCCAGTGTTTGTTCTTTGTCAGGTAAAGCTTTCATTTCCTGTTCTTGCTTAAAGGTGACAAAAAATTTTATGACAGAAAATGAGTTTTCCTCAAATAATATCACAACTGTCTTAAAACTTTCAAGTTATATAACATGCATGTTGGTAATCCATCAAAAAATTGGTAACTGAAAAGACTGGTTAAAAAAATTGCTAAAAGCTTTTGGCATAAATGTTAAAATTAGTTTTCACTGGCACGCTTTCATTGTTAAAAACAGTTTATGGGAGGGTTGTACATTAATGCTTGCACTTCAGAAATCATTCAAACTGAAGTGACTGCCTCCATGAAAAGGGATTTCCATAAAAGGTACTCCAAGTCCACAGAACCTGTTGGTACGGCTTGGAGTAAAGTCCCATTTTGTAGCACAAAAATATAAATTCCAGGATAGAGAAGTATGCCTTTTTTGGATCTTAAATGTAGAATTCCTTCAATGGAGGACAACATAAACCCAACAATACTCACAGACAGCACAAACAATGGTTTTATGAGGGCAAGCCCCCCTGCTTCCCCACACCCCCCTGCTAATTATTTATACCAGCTCTGAGCTCACACTACGGTACCGCAGTCTCGGTCAGAATGGTTTGATGAACCAAACTGTCAACCTTATGGGTTTTGACAATTTGGACATTAGGTAATTTCACATAGATCCAAATGCACATAGTTTTTTCAATGTATGTACAGTGGTAATAGCAGAACAAACAATTTCTCCATCCCGGTGATATACGAGTAATGCAAAGTATGCAGTGAAAGGAAAAGAAAAGATGTACAGTATAAGTAGTCTATTTTTTACAACTTTATATGGGAAATTAGGTATAGCTCAAGGAGTTATCTATCTAATAGGTAAAATACTAGGCAGTAAACAGGCTTGGCAAACCTTAGCCAACATCACTGAAGCATTTGCAGTCTTCATGCAGATGTGATTTTTTGTTTTTTTTTTACATTATTAGAGCATCAATGTTTGTGATGGAAACAGGCAGGGAGTTCTAGAATGCTGGAACTACTTTGTAAAATGATTTTTCTCATAAGTGTGACATGCAGTCTCTTTAGCTTTAAGTGCGAGTTACTTTTGAATAAATATGAGGACTGGTGAAAAGTAATTGAATTTAAGTACCTTAAAGGTCACTGTGTTGGGTAGGCAAAAGGACATAACTGAAACAGGAAGTCATTTAGCCTTTTATATAAGTGTACTGTGATGCTTTTTGCGGTTAGCTAGGTCATGCTAGGAGGCAAACACAACTTGTACAACAGCAAGTAAGCCATGTGAAGTACAAGATTTTGTTTTCAGTGGTTTGATGTTGGGTGATATTTTCTCCATACAGAGACAAAATGATGGGAAGGTCATATTCCAGACAAGGAACAAGTGCATCTATAACTATAGCATAGTGGGCTTCAGTTTTAAGTAAATTTGAAATTTTGTAGACTGTTCTTAAATTGAAGTGTGACCTTAACAACCAATGTATTTACATTAACACGGAATGTACCACGATGATTAGAGATATAAGGAGAAGGTATTTTGGCTAGTCTTTTAGGAGTCCCAAAGTTCATTTCTTTTAATTTGTCTGTGTTAATCATTAGTTTCACAGCAGCACAAATAAAATATGTAAAAAATCCCAAAACGTTGTCAGGCTCCAGATGAACAACAGCAAATTTATTGTAGAACAGTAAAACAAACAGATATTCCCAGTTAGTGCTTTTGTCTCACTCCTATTAACTCTGAGACTTCTTCAGACTGATTTTTTTCTGGGCACACCCAACACTTTACATACTAAAAAAATTACTTGATCCAAAGTGTCACATGACTATTATAAAATTTAAAAACTTTTTTTAAACATATACACTTTTCATATTTAAACATTTGTATCAATCACTTAGTGTTTAAGCCTTTTCAAACACATTACAAATTCCTCTCTGTTATTGAGACCTGGTGGAAAGCTTGCATTAAGCCTGACTTGCCAACAATATTCTAGCCAGCCTAGCTCTTCCTCAATATTTACTATATTAAGACTATTGGAAAGTGCTTCCAAAACTATAAATTTAAACTCAACCTTACATTTATTCATCTTATAGTGTTTGCTCCATGCATTCTTCTCATCCCCAGTTTGAACAGCATACTTATGCTCATATATCCTTATATATAACTCACGAGTAGTTCTTCCCACTTAGGATTTGCATTCTACACAAAAACTCAAGTACACTATATTTTTAGACTTACAACTGAATAACCCTGGAATCTTAATTATTTTTCCTCCTATCTCTACGTCATCAGTGTCTGTGTCAATATATTTACACATGTTACAATTCAGACACTTAAACATTCCACATTTTTGTTTCTTGTCTTTGGGTTTATTCAATTTTCCTTGAAAACTATTTTTGTAATTTTTAGCTCTTTTCTGGGTGAACTTTGGCTGATCTCCTAGCTTCTGAAGCAATTCACTATTAGCTCTAAATATACCCCACTTCCTATTAATTACTTTCTTTATATCTTGAGAATCTACAGATGTTCCATATATGAACAGAAGTCTCTCATCTAAAATAGGTCCTTTAGTTCTTCCTTCAATTTCTTCTTCTAATATTTTATTTACCTCTATTTCTGGGTACTCCCTTTTTATAATTTTATCACAAAACACATTTGCTTCTTCCACAAAATCTACTTCATTTTTCGTTAACCTACTTATTTTAGACAACTGTCCTTAATATATATTAATTATATTAATTTTTATTATATTAATATTAATATTATTATATATAATTTTTAATATATTAATATTTAATTATTAAATTATTATTTATTATTAAATTATTATTTTATTATATTTAATATTTTTATTATTATATATTAATTTTTGTCTTTTGGGGGTGCATACTTGAAAAATGTAAGTACATATTGTTTTGTACTTCCTTTTTATATATCCTAGTTGCTAACTTATTTTCCTTGTAGATGGTTAAATCTAAAAAACTAATCTCCTTTTTATTAAGATGGTGGGTAAATTTCAAATATGTGCAAATATTATTTATGTGAGAAACACTTAAAATATTTCATTCTTCCCTCTCCATACAATAAAAAATCATCAATAAATCTCAACATTATTATAATGTTGTTTTTATATTTACTTTCTACTACATGCATCACTTCCCATCCATGCATAAAGACATTGTCATAGCCTGGGGCTAGCGCTGCCTCCATTGCAACCCCATTAACTTGAACATAAACTCTCATAAAATGCTATATAATTATAATTCAGCACAATGTCTGTCATTTCCATTAATAACCCAACAGTGTTGGGAGAATACATTCTATTGCATAGTAATTCTATTCTATGTCCATTCCTTCATCATTGGGAATCACTGTGTACAAAGACTGTATATCAAGCGTCACAAGCAAATCTTTTTCATTTACAACCAGTCCTCCTATCTTTTTAAGGAAGTCAAAACTATCTTTCACATATGTTGAGTTACATGGAATACATTTTTGTAGATATTTATCCACAAAAACAGACATACCTTCAGTTTTACTATTAGCACTGGACACAATCGGCCTTAGTGGTGGTTCATCCAAGTCCTTATGGATCTTGGGTATTCCGAATACTTTACTGATGTTAGGATTCACATTAGAAATGTTATTTCTAGTTCTTTTATCTATCCTTCCTGTAACCAACCATTCTTCCAAACAGGAATCTATCAGATTGTACCCTTTTTACCTCACTCATAGTAATTTTTCTATAATACTTTTCATCAGATAACATAACCTTCATTTTGGTTTCATAGTCGATTTTGTCCAGTGCTACAAGTGCTCCTCCCCCATTTGTCTGTTTTGAAAAACAAAATATCATCATTTTTATTAACTTATCAAACACTTCCTTTTCAATTTGATAAATTATAATATTTAAATTCACTATTATCTAATACTTCTATAATTTATGTTTCACATATGTTTAGAAACAATTCCAAATCCTTATGTAAAGGAGGATTGTAACAGCTAGGCTTATAGAACTATAACTTTGTGGAATGTTTAAGTGTCTGAATTGTAACATGTATAAATATATTTACACAGATACTGATTAAGTAGAGATATGAGAAAAAATAATTAAGATTCCATGGTTATTCAGTTGTAAGTCTAAAAATATAGTGTACTTGAGTTTTTGTGTGGAATGCAAATCCTTCTATGTGGGAAGACCTGCTCGTGAGTTATATAGAAGGATATATGAGCATAAGTATGCTGTTCAAACTGGGGATGAGAAGAATGCATAGAGAAAACACTATAAGATGAATAAATGTAAGGTTGAGTTTAAATTTATAGTTTTGGAAGCACTTTCCAATAGTCTTATTATAGAAAATATTGAGGAAGAGCTAGGCTGGCTAGAATATTGTTGGCAAGTCAGGCTTAATGCCTGCTTTCCACCAGGTCTCAATAACAGAGAGGAATTTGTAATGTATTTGAAAAGGAAAAGGTTTAAACACTAAGTGATTGATATAAATGTTTATATATGAAAAGTTTATCCCCGGGATTCATGAACCTTGCGCCAGGCGCACGCATAGCGTAGGCACTACAATGCCAGATATGGCCGCCGAGCGATTCAGGTACGATCCAATTCCACGTGCACTACCGGCGTGCGCCTGAGTTGCGCCGCCTCCGGCGTAGGTATGTTAAACACCCCATGTGCGGTGTTGCACCATGCAAATGAAGGCATATAGCGATCCACGAAGTGGCGCAGGCGTAGCATAAGGGCACGGCAATGTAAACCAAAAAAAAACGGTTTACATATACCCAAACATGACATAGGAGTAACGGAAGGCTGTCAACGTCAGGTATCATACTGTTGCAACATGCCAATGGCGAAAGACACCGAGAATGTCAAAAGAAAACATGCACAAAATGTAAATAATGACATAAATGGTATGTCCGCAGAAACCACAGCAGAACCCCAGGACATGTCCACGGAAGGTGCTAAACAATGAAATAATATGACAATGTCATAAAAGAGCAGTGTAATACACATCAGCTTCACAGCCACAATACACCATAGTATGCATGGAAAGCCACATCCACGGCGCAAGGGTTGCCAAGGAGTCGCGGCAGTCTTCGGCGCAGTAACTATGAATTAGTAGTCAATGCCATGCAAATGAGGCAGATAATACTGAATCGCAAACCCCCCGCCGGCGTAAGGCTGCACCAAACGGCGCAGCGGCAATACACCGAGGAGTGGCTCAGAGGGAATACATGTCAACCGCAGAGGGGTGTGCCACTGTAGGAGGAAGCACATTGGAGCCCAGCAAACATGGGCTGTACAATGCACATCACAGCAGCAGGACCGGCGTGTGGGGAAATAGATGAGCTGAGAGCACACAATGCGCGCAGAGATGCATGTGCACGACGATGACTACGTTCCCCTAACCCAGTCATGTGACGCCCGCCCCGTCAACAACGGATACAGGAAGGTGATGCGGAGAATATGAGGAAATGCGGAAGCAGTGTAATTGGAGTCGTAATGAGCAATCAACACCAATCAACCCACGAAGGCCAATTGGCGGCAGCTGACAACTCTGCATGCAGAAACCCGCAAAACGGGATAGGGGAGGCATATGAATGCAAAGAAAGTAGGGGAGGTAGCAGAATGCAAAGAGTGAAGAACCAATACAGCACAGCCAAGTAGAGAGGTAGCATAACGGCGGCGGCAGACAAAACGCATGATATGCCATGTCCCAGAAACGACACATGACAGGGCTCTGCAGGATGCAAGCCAGGAAATAGTATGCGCAACATGCAGAAACAGTAAGGTAAGGTCTAAAGCTAAACCAATGCAGGCAAGTGTAATGCAACACCAAAGGCAACAGCGTTGCAGTGCCAACGGTAAAACACAGAAGATAATCCACAGATACGGGCGCACAGACACACCCTATGACATCACCGGGTGTACAGCACAACAGTATAAAGTGTGAATGCACACAACACACAGCCGTGTATTCCCAAACGCCGCACTCTAGGTGTAAACACACGGGGAACTTTTAAAATGTATATGGTGGGTGCCGCCGTGGCCGTGATACATCAGCATGTGTCAGAGACAGACGGAGTTGTGGAGGAGGGTGCCGACAACTACCGTAGGCCTCAGAGGAGCAGGAGAGTGTTCAGACCAAGGGTAACCTACCAGGGGCTACAAGACCTGGAGATAGTAGAGCGTTACAGGGTGGACAGGGACACGTTACAGCAAATAGCAGAGCTGTGCCGGCCACGCCTGAGAACAAGAAACAACCGAGGGGAGCCCATCCCAGTGGACACAAAGGTATGTGTAAGCTTGCGAATACTGGCTACAGGTACCTTTCAAAGGCCAACCGGGGATATAATGGGCATCTCACAGGCATCAGCATCCAGGGTACTACACCAGTTTCTGGATGCCATGTTACGACATGCCCATGAGTATATATACTTCCCCAGATCTCAGGAGGAGTTGGCTAGCAATATGCGCCACTTCCACCGTGTGGCACAATACCCGGAGGTACTGGGTGCGATAGACTGTATGCACATACAAATCAAGTCACCACCTGGGGAGCAGGGTAGACACTACATAAACCGCAAGGGATTCCCTTCCATCAATTGCTAGGTCGTGTGCAATGCGCAGGGCATTATCATGGATGTGTGTGCTGGCAGCCCTGGAAGCTACCACAACTCCCATATCTGGCATGCCTCACAGCTGTATCAGGTATTCGCCAGGGGGGGCATCACACAAGGCCACCTTGTGGGGGATGCTGGCTATGCACTGGAGCCGTGGATGATGACTCCCATCAGAAATGCACACACACACATGCAAGAACGCCATAATGAGGCACATGCACAAACCAGAATAATCATAGAGCATGTGTTTGGGATGCTGAAATCACGGTTCCGGTGCTTGGATACATCCGGTGGAGCCCTGCAGTACTCTCCAGGCACATGTGCCCACATATTCATAGTATGTGCCATGCTACATAATATGATCCTGCGGAAACAGCTGCTGCAGGGACATAATGGTGAAGGGCCACAAAGCCCACCACAACTGCCAAGGCCAGCACAGGCACAGAGGGTTCAGCGCCATGAACACACTGTGCCAGCCCCAGTAGGCAGACGGAGGCGTACCCAATATGCCTATGCCCTGGCAAAGAGGGAACGTATAGCACATACTCTGACAGCGTAGGCCCCATGGACTGACACCTCCCTACCTGCACACACAGTGAAATGGATGGCACACAAACATGGCCACCCGTAATGTGTACCGTATGGGTGGTCCCATGTGTGACTCCAACATAGGCAGCTCCCAAACAGTGCACACCCAACAGCCAGCGGAGCATGTAACGCCAACACCTTAACCGTACGCGGGTCCTACAGCAGACGGCATTGCTGTATGCTGCCACGTCACGCGAAGGTGTATACATATAGACATGTACATATGTGCATATACAGATATGGAGATAGATATAATTACACACAAAGAAATATATGTACATATACACACATATAAAGTACAACAGGTAAGACAGGGAATCAGAGGGATGCAAGGTGACAGAGAAGTAAGACGTGATATCTGTACATAGTAAACATAGTGAATGACAACCTGAGTATCCGGGAGGGTTGACAGAACAGGAAACCGCCACCCATGGAAAGGTCAACCTACCTAAATGCATAATCGCGAGTCGGGATGATCGCCAGGCCACGGTACAGTAACAGTACATGTGCGGGTAATATTATGAGGATATGAGGGTGGAGGTAGACACCGCCGCCGGTGATGCGTCCACACAGGTACTGTGTGCAACCGTCCCTGTGACTGCCGCAGTATGTGTATGTGTGCGGTGAGGGTGTTGTGTGTTTCGCCAGCGAGTGTAATGTGTGCGCCACTGTAAAATGTGTATGTTGGTGCCATGTGACAGGCGGTGTGGAACAACATGTGTAGGCATACAGTATAGGAACCACAGGCGTATGTACAGCAGTACTCCCAAAGTAGTACTGAGAGACCCTCCCTGGCTAGGCGCGTGGCGACGTAAAACGATGCAAAGTGAAAATGTCCCAGAATGTACCACAGGAATATAGCCAACATGAAATGCAAAGGACATATGTACAAATCATGAACGTATGTATGACACCGATATGTTAATTGCAAAACAATACGTCGGCAACGTTACACAACAATAGTCATGTACCGCGGAAATACGCATGTGCTACCCCGGTACTGATCGCGGCTACGTATCGGCCCGCAAACACCGCTGTGTGTTCTACGAGTGTCAAACAAGCAATCGCCACCCGAATAGGTGGCAACCACTAGCATACAGGCCGTCCCAAGTACAGGACCACAATGACTGTAAATATCCGGGACAAAATGCCAAGGGATAGTCGCCACGCATTAACAACCGCGAGATGTACTACCGATGTGACGGAGGAATACATGCAGGAAGCACACATGCAGGCGATACCGACACCAGACGACATCAACACAACCTACACTCCCAGAACAACAGACAGGTAACTGCCAGCTCCCCAGGCAGGGATGGAGCACACACACAAGCATACCGTGTATGTAGAAATGCAAGGCCCACAACCCGCACTGCCACCCACAACCTCCGATATTCCCCATCGCACATATCAAAGGGATACAAGCCGCAATAGCAGCACAAACATACAGGCAGTCAATGACAGTGGCATAACCGCAACATCTCACGTGGGAAACACTATCAGCAGCGGATGCATACCTGCATCCGTTGTTTAAAGGAATACAAGAGCTATGTTACACATCCGAATGCAAAACGCCATCAACAGATGCCGCCAGGACAGGGACACCCACATGTCGAACATAATACCATACCCAACACACACAATCCACGGCTAACACCAATGCGAAATGTACCTGACGCCACACATAGCGGCTGCAGTTACACATAACATAACACAATACAGACCATCTCCACGAAGGTAGTGCAAATAACCAACGCCCAGGCGAGGAATGCAACCATGCCCTAGTTACGACGCGTACTGTACGAATGGAGTAGATGCACAGGTGATATGCGCACAAGTACACACCGAGGAACAGCTATTGGTGTGATGAACCCACATGTCGCAGGTGACGACGGATATAAGGATGACTCCTAGGATATTCAAACCGTATGCTCATACCGAACTACAAATCAAAAACGGATAGAGTGAGACAACGCAATAGCGAGACACGCAACGGAAAACGGAAGGAAACACAGTAAAGGTATGTAGAACCCACGATATGTACTGGTGTGTAACGCATGATGTGTATGACGAAGCTGCACTGTATGTGAACGGTGTTTGTAAGTAAGGATACTTGTCCATAATACAGAGAGTGGTGAAAGGTGGTTATGTAGTGCTATCCCGCTGAGCATACCAACGACTGTGGACACCGTGTGCACAGCAGTGGGACATCATGTACACAGCCGATAACACAAGGGCTGCCACAGGGGCATAACACAGAACAATGCTACCCCCCACGCCGATGCTGGCAGTGGATGTCCAACAAGGAAGTGCCACAGCAGGGGATAGGACATGTATGTATACTGTCACAGCACACATGTGTATGGGCATATACCGTCGATGTCATACGTAATGTGCACGACGCACATATGCCTCGCAGTAGGGGTTACTATGTCAACTATGTGTAATGTAAAGCTGTCATGGTGGATATGACAGACATCATACACAGTATCACAGGCATATCATGCATAATGGAGTTATGGCCTATTGGTATGTACACTAACAGGATACGTATGGCCTGTACATATGGGACAGAGTAGTAGCATAATAGCCATCTGAAATGGAAGGAACACCAAGTAACCATGTCCAAACGATCTGTAGCAGGTGCAATGTGTGCAACAATGAAGTCCGGCAGGTCCATGTGTAAACACATGGTGTCACCTCCCCATGGTAGTGTCCACTGAACAGCAGAGGTGGATGTCAACTGCATGTCTACACAGTACTGCTGCTGTGGTGGTACCATGACTATGTGTCACCCTATCAGCAAGGGAGCCATCACATGAACAGTGCCACAGTGTGTCCCTGTGGGATGTGCACAGGACCTATGTTCCACAGCATGGTGTGTGTTGTGTCTGCGGAAGTAACACAGAAGCCCAGGCCATGCAATGTGGCATGTGTGCACATATGCAGGAGTGCTCCATTCACCCCGCCCACTGCAATTGCCATGAATGAGTACTACATGCATCAGTAATGCGGAGGACATGGCCCATGTCAGAGTAGATGACACCCCTGTGTATGTGGTATGCAGATGAGTACAGATGTGTTACCCGTCTGTCAGCCGCATATGTAAACTGTCTGAGCCTGGTACACATCATGGCATGATAATGCCGTGCCATGTAAAGTCGTAGCCGTTGTGGAAGGTACACCACGAGTGTGTTATTGTAACCCTGCCCGTGTGTAGATGTGTATGCCACAGGTACAATGGCTACCTATGTACCAGCAACACACACAGTACAGATATGTGTGGCCCTGCAGATGTGTACCCATGCCACAGTGGAATACGGCAACCACAGCACCATGTGGGGCATGTGTGTGTACAGCAACCATGTACAATGTGATATGCATGTATGGGGACAGTATCCATGTGATACCCAGTGGATGACTGTTGCTATGCAAAGGTGATGTGCATGCACCATGTGTGATGCATCCTGACGCAATGACACCCACAGGATGTATCTGCCACACCGACACCCGTACGGTTGTTATCAGTATGAGCTGGTGGAGCTACAATGGTGCCAGGTATGTAGATGTGGGATATCTAGGCATGGACAGTACTCTGTGACAGCATGTTGTGTATGTAAGCAAATAGTGAACATGAGGGGCCCCATGACTGAGGACTGTGTAATGCCACATGTACCTGACATGTAGTAGGTAGCATGATATGCTTGCACCACTGTGTGTCCTGTCCAGGAGTCATATAGCCTAACATCCTGAGACACAGGGTATGATGTGACGGTGGATGTGTACATTGCCAATACCAGAATGTGGAATGGTGCTGAAGGGCAATGTGGGGACAATGTCTGATCTGTTACCTTCTGTACCACACCAACCACCCATGCAATGGTATGACAGGTGGCCAGCATGTGTATGTGGCGTGCTGTGGCACACAGAAGCCCAACAAGGGTGCCAGTAAAGGCATGGAGGTCATCAATGAGTGTGTGAAGCACGATGTGAGGACGTGCCCCAGTGCCATACTGAATGGTCCAGTCATGGGTGTACGAATGCAGTCCCACACGCAATGCAGTACCACCCATGTGTAGTGCGATAGATGCGGCAGTGTGGCGGTCAAGGTACACAATGTCCAACAACAGGCTAGCAATTAATTCAGTGGGCTGGTGTGGAGACACATACCAAACAGGTTGGCGGGACATAACAGCTAGGGAGATCGGAAGGTGACATTGGGACAGTGTCTTAGGACATAACGTGTGCATGGCAGAATCATGTATGTGTCCACAGGGACACTGCGATGTCCATGTATGGATTGCAACCCTGTAGTGAGTGAGAGTGTGTATTGTTGGTAGGTACACCATTGCCTGGCATGTTGCCAACATTATCTCAGTCAGCAATGCCTAGGTGACTGTTGTACGCGACATCGAATGTGGATGTAGCCAAACAACACAGACATACCACCACACTGCCTGAGGGCCCACACTGCAATGTGCGGCAGTCATGTGTAGGTAGCTAGCCTTGGAGCATGTGATGGACCACGAGGACCCACCATGGCTGTCAAGTGATGCACCCCACACATGTGAATATACCCACCGTGCAACAGCCTGCACATGTGCCCATACAGCAGATGTGCATGGAACATGGCCACCACCGTGGCGTCTGTGTAAAGGCCAGTACCACCATGTCTCTGTGTGGAATAGCATGGTCCCTACCATTGCGTACATGTTGCGGAAGTGCACTGTGATATGTGTCAGCATAGTCACGTACACTGTCCATCTGCCGGGGTGCCATGCCATTAACAACCCGTCAGCAGACGTCAGTAGTACCGGCTGTAGAGCACATGTACCATGTATGCTGCGATGGGTGTGTGTCCAGGGTGTGGCTAGCAGGGCCGTGAAGCATATATGTTCATCTACCAGAGGGGGGATATCCCCAGGTTTAACACAGCAGACACATGGAGGTATCGTGCATGCTGAGGGTAGTGTAGGTATGGTATGTGTTGTGTAATGTGTCACCCAGCTAGGTGGAGTGCATGGTCAAGCATGTGTGGGTACATGGGAGTCCATACTAGGGAAGTGTGGGTTGCTGTCAGCACATGGCAGTAGCAGCTGTCCGAGGTCCAATGTACAGTATGACAACACAGCCAGCATGTAACCTGTGGTGTACAGTGTAATCTCTGCGTGTTACAATGTGTCTAGCGGTCACAACATGGGTATCCGAACATGGAGCACCTACGATGCATTGTGTTCGCAAATATACAGTATGTGTGCAAAACATTGTGTGATGTGGGATCCCTCACCTGTGTGTGTTGCAGTCCAGGTATGTGCCTGGGAGGTATGATCCGTGTACAATCTGGACTTGCAGGTGTGCTGTGCAGAGCATGGAGGCAGGTCCCAGGCACCGCAGATAAATGTGAGGTGCACTAATGTGCGTGCCTTGTGTGCAGCACAGTGGAAGGTGCAAGCATTGTCCCACATTACCGCATGCCGTGCCTGCCTGTTACAGCCCTGCTGGAGACAGACATGTGACACCGCCGCAGAGGCAGCATAGCATGTGAAGATGTACATGTGGGCTCCACACCCTAGGCAGATGTCCACAGGTCATGTGTGCCACAGTAGTGTGGTCGACCACCACTGTCATACTGGTCAGATACCACATGCCTGTATAAGTACAGTATGAGCATAGTCAACAGTCGCAGTGACAGAGTGGGCCAATGTACAGTATCCCTGTGTTCAGACCACTGCCTACTGTACACTTGGCTAGACACACACCGAGGGTGAATATACCTTGAGCCATCACATGTCCCAGTCCACGAGCCTGTACAATGCCATCACAGGGTGGTCACAATAACGCGTGGTAAGACAGACATGTTGTACCAGGTGATGTGTCATGTGTGCATATGTTGAGTTGCACAGCCGTTCACACATCCGCAACATATCAGTGCATGATGTATAGTGTAACATGATGTGTGGAACTGCACTGTGATCCACAACAGGGTCATCTGAGACAGGTGTGTTGTGAATGGTGTAACCCATGGTCACATGGGATATACACTGGTGCTGTTGGCTGCCATGCTGGGGGCCACCAGTGGTGCCTGCAGTGGTTATACAGACATACTGCACACATTGTTCTGGCAGGAATGTCCATTGTTGTGGATGATGTGTTGCTACGTGAAGGTAGGTGTGTGTTGTGAATGTTACATATCCAGATGTGACCATCAGGCACAGTCATGGTCGTCGACAGCATCACACACATCCACAGCGGTCAGAACCCTGTCCCCAGAATGGGTGTCAGCCGCCCTCGTACTGTGTGACGTATGTGCAGATGGCGGAACACCTCCTACTGGCTGATAACAGTGTCAGCTACGGCTATGTGATGGCTGGAATACGCGTGATAATGTACAATGCTGGTATCCCAATGAAGTACCTGGAATCACACACAGTACGCCATGGCTGGCATGTAAACCATGTACAACAATGACTGTGTGACAGACACAAACAATGCGGAGACATGTTGAACATGCACACATGAGAACACCAAATGAGGTATGTTGCACATATCGATGTACAACTGTCATCTATGGCCATAGCATGGATGCAGACGCATATGCCCCACAGGCAGTACCACGCCATGTAGGTAGGGGGGCATTGCACGTGTACATGTGACAGTTGCTGTACCGCCACATGTCCTGCATAGCCGTCATGTAGGGGTAGCAGTGGTACGTGACTGTTGGACATGCCTGTACATTTGACCATGTCCCACAGGATATGTGTTACGTGTGTACATGTGTTGTGTCGTCATCAAGCTGTGAAGTGTATGGCTGCCAGTGTACCTGTGTGACATGTTCTGCGATGGGTGCAAAGGTACGCAGTACTGCATTGCATGCCCACATGCCCCACACAGGTGCATAGCCTGAACATACAATACAAAGAGGGTGTTGGATGATAGCAACCCACAAGAGGAGATGGGTACGGGTGGCAACCCACTACCACCTGTTCGGGTAAGGTGTGCATGTCTATGACACATTAGCACCCGAGAAGCTAGCAGTACAGCAGTACAGGGTGGCATGCATATATGTTCACCAATACCCCTGTGTGTCCCACCACTGGCCCGTGGACAGACAGACACCAACACAATGTGCAGATTTGATATGTGCACAGCACATCACCGCTGGCTACTGTAGAACAGGCTTACTGTGTAGACATGTGCACAGTAGGTCTGCGCCAGCCACACTCAAACACGTTATGTGCCGAACCACACCAATAGTTTAGCCCATGCCACAGACAGATGTGCACGCATCTGTGTATGTATGTCTGGGAATGTCCCCGGCCTAGCAGTATAGCTGTGTCAGTGTTGCGAACAACATACTGAATGGGCTGTATGTGTGAGGGTGCGCCATACGGTATGGTCCGATCGACGATACCATCAGTGCCCCTGCTATGTGAACATCCCTGTCCCCATACATGGATACCTATGCTGTGCCCAACACCACGCTCCCCGTGGGAGGGATGGCGCCAGCGGTGCACCAGCTGACATGGGGGTGGCAGCAGGCACTGGATGTAGACATATGTGGTACCCATGTCAGGCCAGGCAACCATCCATGTGCACGGGATAGCAGTGTGTGGGCACATACAGCACTGTGTTGAACAATATCGCAGCACATAGCACCTGTCAGGGTTAATGTGTATGCATGGATGTGCGATACCTGCATGCACCAGACACACCCCCACCAAGCAGCGTGCAGCCTACCTTGCAGAAGGCCAGTGACCACACCATGATGACAGACATGTGTAATGTCCATATACACATAGCAATGACATATGGAATGGACAGCCACCCTGCCAATATCAGTACCCTCCAGGTGGGTCACATCCCAGTGCCATGTATGTGACATACCCTGCCATACCATGCAGCCCTGCCCAGCAAGGCTGCACGTGCTATCACAGTCCTACATGGTGCGATGGACAAAAGGCACTTTCACTATCAATCGTCCACAGCAGTAATGTGGCAGTGATGCACCCTGTGGTGTTACAGGTGCTGTGTGTTGCTGTGGACAACGCGTGCGCATGCTATGCATGACCTTTCCTGCTAATGTCACATGGTTACACATTGTCCCATGTGTATCACATGTGCAACACAGGTGAGCCGTGGCAGGTTGGCCAACACCCGTACAGTGCTGTGTAGATGTACATGGCACAACACATGCATGTACAGGTGTCCATGTGTATGTGTGCAGTGCCACCGCTGACGTTCATAATGGCCGCGTACGTGATGCCTAGTGACATATACACAGCATCCAGGTGAACAGTAGAACTGTTGTCACATGGGGACATGTGCCAACTGATATGGACACAGGTGCAGGCAGGTACACATGTCCACAGCAGGCTAACATCAACATAGTGCGTGTACAGTGTGATGAGTTGACACACAGATATGATATGAAACCCACTGCTTAATGGTGTGGCGGCAACACGTCGGCTGTGTCACTGCCATGATGCATCACAGAGATTACTGTGCAGATGTTGTACATGTCATAGCAACGTATGTCCAGCAGTATGCCAATACAGCAGTGTAAATGTGACCTGTCAACATCATTATGTCTTACAGATAATGCCACGTTCCCGGCTGCCTGCCTTCAGCCGCCAGGAGGATGACGTGATTATACCGTTGCTCCATGACAACTACGATATACTATTCAGCCATGTGCCACAACAGGCACAGCAGCGGGATGACGTGTGGCAGGATTTGCGCAGGAGGGTGAACAACGTGGGCGGCAACAACTGCACCTACCAGCAGATCCGCAGACACTGCACAGACCTAATTCGGCAGGCGAAACAGCGTGCCGCAATCACCAGACAACAAGGTGGGACAGGTGGTGGGCCACCAACCCAGCCCTCACACACACGGAGGAGCTCCTGGCCAGTCTGGGGACACCCAGGCAACAACATGCAGAAACACTCGCTGCCATCGTGGAGGTGGGTGTCTCCCAACCAACGAGCCTGGAGCTGCCTGGTAAGTCAGTCCTGCATGTTTGTATGATAACTGACGTAGGTGTGGGTGTCATAGTACACCACATAATGTACCAACACATGCCAGGTATATGGCCACACAAGCTGCATACTACAGTATGCTATGTTGTGTTTGCAGACATGTGCATAGCACATGCTAACACACAGGTACATGATGTGACATGCACAGTGCTTACCGTGGCGATAGTAATGGATAATGTGTATACTGTTGTGTCGCCCCATACAGGTACCTCTGGTGTGTCGCACAGACATGGGTCCGTCGCAGGTGAGACTGTTGCTAGTAATAGGCATGATACAGTGTATAGATATTCCCCATGTGTCCAGGTATGACATGCACACCTGGGTCTGCCCCAGTCACGGTATACAGGTTGCACCACCCGACACACACGCCACCCATGTACAGTAGATACAACCGTTAGTATAGACCGGCATGACACCACATAACCCATCGGTGTGATATATGCAGTCAGCTATGCATACAATGGTGGAGGTGTTCTACAATGGCTGCATGTGTAGTATGCATCGGTATGCCTTTGCGGTATGCACACAGTACCACATAGTGAGCTGTGATCTGGCCAGCACACAGGTGTTACCACTGTGACCTATGCCCCTGCATTGGGTGCACACGTTGTGACATGGCACATGACATGTCCCATGCATGTGGTGGTCTGTCCGCAGCATTGTCACACCATGACATGACCTACGCACGACATAGCAGACATCCACAATGTCTGCATAGCCTTCGGGAATGTGGCACCTCAGACTAGTACAGGTGTATGTCACATGGGCCACCACAGGGATGTGTACACGATGCCCATCACACACAATTGTCCATGAACCAGTCAAACATGGCCATGGGTGATACCTACAGGCATGTTGCCACACAGTACATCCACAGTGGGTAGTCACCGTTGCACCCTGTCCACACATAGTGCGATCATAGCTGTAGTGGACCCCCTGTACATCTGATGTGGTACACCAGACAAATGAAATGCCTGTCTGCAGCCAATAGAGGTGCCACCAATGTCTACCATATACGTGCTGTGGAACAGCATGACTGTGTTGCAGACATGGCAATGCAATGCATCCAGGTTACGATTCGCACAGAAACATACCTGTGTCTTGCTGCCATGCAGTGGCACAGTGCCCGTACTCCCCACTGTACAGCTATGTACACAGCTCACACCAACCACACCTGCACAGACATCCTTGTTACACATGCATTCTATCTGTAGCCTGTACACATAACACTGCACTGTGACATCCATTTTGATGTGGTGCATGTGGTGGGACACCATTGTCACATGACCACATGTTACCGCACATGTTTGCGGTGTACATGACATAGTGACGCCAGCCATGTGTACTGTTAACCCGCCCATGGCCACAGTGTATCACGGTGATGCATGCAAACTACCATGAATGTGTGTACTGCAAGCCTACTGAAAGACACCTGCTTGATGTAGTGTGCACCCCAGGGCAGTATGCATACTACCACTATTAATGTCTGGGCTGCATTCACTGGGCTGTGGTGTGGGAATGCTGCATGCCACCTGCAATATCACATGCATGATGTGTCTGCATGTGTCTGTGTATGTCAGCGTGTGTGTGTCCGCATGTGTGTGTGTGTGTGTGTGTGTGTGTGTGTGTGTGTGTGTGTGTCTGCGTGTGTGTAATGTAACTTACAGTATGTCTTTGTATTCACAGGTGCTGTAGGTGCGTTCCCCTCCTGCGGTCCATCTGATGCTAGTGTCCCCACAGATACTAGCGGTGATGACCATGTGCATGAGGCACAGGCAGGGTCGTCACGGGCAGAAGCTGTGCCATTGGTTAACATCCCACCTATGTCCCCTTCATCTCCGCGACACGGTTCAGATGCCGACACATACCACATCACCGTTGCCCATAGAGGAAGGACAGTCAGCGTCTGTTGGCACCGAGCAGGAATGTGTGGTGGCTACAGAAGGTGCGGGTACACACCATGTTGCCAGTGTAATGACTGGTGATGTGCCACACAGGCATGTGGCTGGTGCTGCTCGTAGGAGGAGCACTGGTAGACATGCACCTGCCGTACAGGGTGCAGCAGCTGGTATCACCAGACGCATGTTTCAGACTGTAATGGCGGCACAGGCACAGGAACCAAGAAGGGCAGAGGCTGCAGAGGGCCGCAATCCGTTCCTTAAATGAGAACATCCAGTCACTGGCGAATGCTCAACAGCAGCTTGCCGATGTTCTGGATAGGAGATTAGGTGAGATGGTTGGAATCCTCGACCGAGGCATGTCAATCCGCCGCGTGAGCTGTCTGTGCTGGAACACCTGGTAGGGTGAGGCGTAGGACACGGGTCGTGAGGCCAGCAACACCACCTAGTGCAGGTCGACATGCGCCACCTCTCATGCCCACTCACACAGTGCTGGTAGCAGCAGCAGTGCAGCTGGTGCTACACCAACCACACCAGGACACAGCAGGCCACGTGGACGTGGCCCTGGATGGTCCCAGCGTGGACACGGTTCCAGAGGACGTGTCATCGGAGAGTGGCCACTCCATACCTCCACCCGGTAGTGCCCGTGCGACCCCAGGCAGGCACGGGTCACATGGCGCAGGCGACACAGTGAGCCGCATAACCTGCACTGTACAGTCTGGGGCTGCCAAGTAGCATCACAGATGGCTGAACTGTGTACACACATACCCACACACAGCAGACACAACTGTAGGGCTCCACCACATCCACATGCATTCTGCACAGTCATGCCCAGTAAATGCACAGGCCCTTACACACACACATGATGTCATCCATTGGTACAGCCTATGGCCCTGGCACATATCACCCTGTGCATATGATGAAGCCTCTGCCGCAGCACCGTGATCCACACCATCGGTGCACGGTTATGCAAACATATTCTGATGCACAGGGTGGACAAGATAGTGAGAGGTGTATGTGATACCTGTGTCCGCATAGTACGCAATGTGTATGTTGCAGTGGTTGTGTATGACAGGTGACAGGTGCGTATGTGACGTGGGTCGTGCACTGACATCATGCAGCAGACATACCATGTAGTGCAGGTGCAGCATACATTGATCTGTGTACACGGTATGCGTGGCGGTTACATGTGTAGCACCATGTTGGTTCAGTTAACCTGTATGCCAAATATGGTGTACTTGCATGTGCCTACTGGGAGCACTGTTATCAGTCCCCCACGTGTAGCTGTGGGGTACCCACAGGCACATCTGGCAATGTCAGCATACCACAGGTACCCGCAACCTGCATGGACCCCTACATAGGTACATAGGCACATAGGTACATACCAGGCTATGTGCCCTACGGCATGTGTAAGCCTAGCCAGAGTGTGTGTGGCTGTCACCACCCCTTAGGATGAGGATACCACATCCATCAGTCCGCTGTCCCTCTGTCCAGCAGTGACACAGACATGATGCCTGGCGCATACCTACGATCACACATCCACACGTCAGGATTACTCTTGGACAAAGTCAGTCAGGGGCTCTGCTTCACATGGGCTGGGAATCCTTTCCATGTTGTAGGGGGTCTCTGGGCGTTGACCCTGTCCCCCCAGCACGTCCTATTTATGTCCGTGTTGAGGTTTCTGTCGGTTGCTTCTGTGCCCGTGTTTGCTTGGAGCCTAGGAGGTGGAACATGTCCATGTCACCCAGGTCGGACATGGCCGTGTATGTCAGGCACAGATCACCACAGAGCAGACGTGCTGGGAAGGTATACAGCTGGAGTCCCCTTGGTCGGGCAGCGTGACACACGTCTCACCACCGTTATCCCTGTGTCGTGGAACGTTTGTGGTCGTGCCGAGTGCTCCACGTGTCAGGATAGGTACATCCCAGATGTGGCTGTACGCAATCATTGGTCTGATGTGTGAAGAGTACAGGGTACAATGAACTCCCCTGATGTGGATGTGATTCCTTCCTGACCAGGTGGCCACAGTGGAATGTCTTCCCAACCACATTGGCAATGTGAGTGTCGACAGAGGTTACCGACAGGTGTGGTACCCATGTCCCTGAACACGTCCACCATGTTTAATGGATTACCACCTACATGGTAAGTCGGGGTGAACATGTCCTTCCCACTGGGTAGGTCTGCACCTTCCCTGGCATGTAGCATCAGGCCATGGCTCTGGCACCAGTTATCCATTTCTATGAGGCCCCAGGTGGATGTCCGTGTCTGATGGGGTGTTGAGTATGGTGGCCGGTGTGCAGTCATCTGCATACTTTGTCTGCCACAATCCCCCTAGGTTTGCATGCACATTGGAAGGTTGAATGCCGAACAGGAGGGGGCCCAGGACTGAGCCCTGTGGGCCTCCACTCGAGACCAGCTTGGAGTCTGACATGGCACCAGGAACACAAATCCTGTGTGGTGTGACCTCCATCCAGTTGGCAAACCATCGTGTGACATATGTCTCCACATGTACGCTGGTGAGCCTTTCCATGAGTCCCACATGGAGTGTTGTTTGAACGCTCCCGCCAGGTCATGGTAGTCTGTGCAAACCGACGTACTCCCATCAATGGCCTTAGTGACCCCTCCAGACAGGTCGAGCAGGTTTGGGAGGCAGGATCTGCCCTTGACTAAGTCGATGTGGGTATGTTCCGGTATTGGCTGTACACCACTGTCTGTACTTATGGGCTCCAGTATGGACCTCCCACAGCTTTGCAGACAAGGCTTGTCAAGCTGATAGGGCAGGGATGTCTACAGTCCATAAGAGCACTACCCTGGTGTAGTGGGACCACAGTTGCCGTATGCCATCCAGCGGGACCTAGCCCGTAGTAAGCCTAAGATGACACAGCGGCCTCATGTGTGGGGCCCTCAATGAGGTTGTGTAGCACACAGCCAGGGACACCATCTGGTCCCATTGGTGCTGTGTTCACCGCTTAACAGATATCAGATCTCTCCTGGGCATACGAGATGTTTGGGAGGCTAGACTCTGGTGGATGGATACGCCCCTCTTGGGGTAGATGTATGCATGGAACATGTCCGCTGGTTTGTTGACAATGTCTGTGGGTTCAGTGATCATTGTACCATTCTGGAGTAATTCCGCGCATGACTGTGTGCTCCCACCCATGTCCCTACCACAGCTAAGGAAGGCCCTATGGTTGTCTTATGTGTCCTCTGCAGTACCACTCCCACAAGCGGCCTTGGATGATTGTATGTGTGATCGTGATGTTAACGCCGGTATTAATCAGTGATGCCTTCCCTGGTACTGATATTGCTCTGTCATGTATTAGCTCCAACTGTTGTTGTACAGTTTGTCAATGGCTGGGGTCCACCAGACCATGTGCCTACCTTCGGTGGACAAGGTCCTGATGTTATCATGATCGCTTGGTGCAGACATCCCTGGGGGTGCTCAGAGAAGGCATTTGTAAGGGTTTCAGCAGTATGGCCTGTGTTTACCACTGGCATGGAGGCTTGTAGGGTACCACACCGGTCATGACGGTGTGGTTCGCTGTGGAGAGGTCGTCACTTTGGTCTCCCATGCCGGTGTTGGGTGCAGGATGCGGATCACCAGTGGATTCACTATATGGTCTGACATCACCATTGAGGGATGTACATCCTGTGTGGAGCATATCCTCCGCATGTGTGATGACCAGAACTGGTATACGCCCCCCCCCTTGTGGGTATGGTGCATGGGTGTTCCACAGCAGTCAGGTGTATGAACACCTGGGACCTTTGGCGTAGGGTGTTGTGTCCTGGGTAATGTTCTCGGTCTATGTATGGGTGGTTGATGTCACCCAATATGACGGTGTTGTGAGAGCATTCACACTCACCAGTGTCTTCAGGACGGCTGTGCAGGTATCCTGGGTTTGGGAGGGTGGTCTGTAGCATGCAACAAACTGTAGGGCAGTCCTAACCATGGTTAATTGCACCTGGATATTCCCCGCTGCTACGTGCATCTCTGCCAACATGGAGGTGTGTGTATCCATCATGGAAATAGGGACCCCCCCTCCTTCTGTGTTAGGTCCGGGTTATGGTCCTGAACGCGTGATATGGGGTATGACCCGATAGTGCTGGGGTGCTCTCAGCAGCCCTGACCAATGTTTCAGTCACAGCACTGACATCGATGTCCTCCATACTGAGGAGGGCATTTGAGGGTGTGCAGCTTGGCCGTAGACCACTGGCAGTGAGCTGTATTATCCTGTGTGTTCTCCAGGCTTGTAGTGTAGGGTGGTAGGTTTATCATTCCAGCCGTGCCTGCAGTGAGCACTGTGGGGTGGCAGGTGCCTCGCCAAACCCTTGAAGACCGGGGACAGCTGCCAGCCATACCATGCGAGGCGTGGCATGCCAAGCATGTCATCCCAGGTAAGAGGAACTGATCCCCAGACTGACACCGTAACCAGGCACATTATCAAGGGTGACCACATTGAGCCAGTATAGTGGCATCATACTTGATGAGGGTGGGATACTGCCCAGGGTCAGGATATGCGCCTGGGCTACACAATCTGAGTGGCCCTCTATGTCTCCTCTAATGTATCCCAGGGTGGTATGCCACCAGTCATTGACACCAGCATGGGCAATGACCGCCATACCTGTACATGCTGCGGAGTGACCTGAGTGCGTTATGTGGCGTATTCCAGCCGCAGGCAGCCTACTGTGATCATTCCCTTGTTCAGTATGGTGGGTGGGACGTCGGTGTGTCTGGAAGTGGCGTCACCCATTACAGGTGTGTCTGGCAGTGTGTGTCGCCTTTGGGGCTCTGCCAGGTTAGCACACTGACGCTGGAGAACTATGTGTTGCATGTCCTATGTCTTGTGGAGGCAGTAGCTTGTGTGTCTGCTTCAGAGGGCTCGTTAGGTTTGTGACATGTCCTACAGTGCCTCCAGGTATGTCTTAGTGTGTTCATGTGTTTGATTAGCATTTGCGATAGTCACATGTGACACTGGGTATGTGGGGTGCATGGTGTCCTTCCCCCCCGCGTGGTCTTGCCGGTCATGGTTTGAGAGAGCACAGCCCCCTGTCTGGCTATATAGTTGCGTCTGTCACATGTATTATGTTCATTGGGGGAGGTGCGGCTTGTCCGTGTCCATGAGGCACCTGTAACAGTGGCCAGGACGCCCAGATTCACCATCTGAACAGGAGAGGTCGCTAGCAATTGACCCGTCGACATGCCAGAGGATGTGAATGCATATGCTGTGTAACTGGGTCAGAAGGCACCTATAGGGAAGTGGGCACACAAGGGGATTCTAGGACAGTGTAGTACTCCATTTAGTATACATGTACTTTATCTATGTGGGAATACTATGGGAGCAGGTGCAGAGCTTTTGTGATGTAGAGAACAGACAGTCGGGATTGCAAGAAGAGAGGTCATACACATAAACCTGCGGAGCACGGAGCCGGATACAGTGTAATGTTGCTTACATGGTACATGACGCACATGTCCACACATATACTGCACCTGATGCCTGTGGTCGGTGCCACAGGCTATGGTGGACAGAGACATCACATACATGGCATGACACAGTACAGGTATGGTGACATTCTGCAGGTGTCGTACACAGTGTGCTGGCTACTGACCGCAGGTGTCACCTGTCAGCTGTGGTGCACAGTGTTCAACAGTCGGATGCTGTACTGGTATAGGAATATTCCCGCATTCGGGCTGCGTACCTCTATGGCACACACACCATTGTGTGCAGATGGGGACACCTGTCTGTGTGGTCGGCACCTCACAAGACAATGCACCGACGCCATGTCACAGGCGGTGGTCTTGCACAGGTGGCCAGTAAGGCTCACAGGTATGGAAATGACAGGGCTGTACAATGCAGCACTACTACGGGATAGTCACCCTGTGTGGTCAGTGTCCAGTCACAACACGATATCTGCATACACCCTCTCAACAGGCAGCAGACATACACACATGTCGACACACTGACATGGTGGTGGCCACACGTCTACATGGAGGGATGACGTGTTGCATGTATTACACCATCCACATCGGTGCACCCCACACTGAGGTAGGTACAGAGCTCTACCATGGTGTACAGTGATGTGTGGCACGTGGCACATAGTTCCCCCGATCTGTGGCATACATGGGCACACATTCCTGCACACATGTTGGTGCTAGGAATGCCACACCCGCTACATGGGATTTGTGCAGGCATGCAGCGGTATGTGGTGCATCCTGCGCTACCACTGTATCCGGCAGCTGTGCCAATATCTGCACTTGGGTGGTGGTAGGGGTTACAGTGGCAATGTGACATATGGTCGAACCCGCATGGCCGATGGGTATGCATCATGGCAGCACTGTCATGTAAAGGCGACATAGCGGACTGTATGCACATGGCAGGGTAGGATGGTGTGTGACACACCTGTGACCAGCACCTGCACACATGCATGTGGACAGGTGTTTAAACAAATGGTGTACACACAGACTGCCATGCGTGCTGTTACTATGCCACCATATGACGGCCCCATGATGGGTATGCATGTGGGAGGGGTTGCAACTGTGTTATGGACACCAGACACCGCCCTGCACGGCTGCACCATGCACAGTACACGTGTCACATGTATCCCTGTTGCCATGTGTGTATGCATTGCCACGTTGTGACGTGTGTGCCAACATGCATGGAACATGGACTGTGGTTTGGTATCACAGCTGTCACAGGCAAACTGTACAAGGGTATGTGTCCCTGTGAACACCGCCACACCCTTTAGGGGTGCATACCACAGACATGTGTCTGCCTTCCTTCGTGTGTATTACCGCGACGCCTGTGTCATGCATGTGTTACATCACAGGCTTCATATGTGTCCTGCGTGCAGTCCATGCACACAGCCTGGAAACCACATATGTGACATATCCGGACATTGTTTCACTGTGGTACAGCTGCAGTCATGTGTCATACCTGTGTCAGGCCCGTGGCATGTGGAGCACGCCTGTCCATGTATACTGGTATGGTGGACTACATCACACCTGTGGGATCATTGATAGTACATGTGTACTCTGCACGACGGATGTACACCGCCACATAGTCTTCTGGACATATGTCACATGCAGTTTCTGGACCGTGAGGCATACTGCTGCACCGATGACATGGTGCTGGCATAGCAGCTACAGTGTTCACTTCGTGTGTACATGTTCAGCCTGCACCAGTGGCGCCTGTGCTGTCATCTGTGTGTGTACGTGTGACTGCATGTGTGTCCACCCCGCGCTGCGGTGTACGGGTTTACCTGGCCGTGACTTGCGGTGTGTGCACTGCCTGCATGCCGGACGCGTAGCACATACTACATGTGTGAGCATGGCGGTCACTGTTGTGGCTGGACACACACGGTCCACAGTCTGCCTCCCATGCCGTCGCCCCATGTGTATGCATGTCTGCACTGTGCCGATTCTAAGTGTCTGATGGACACACAGCACAGTGCACACCGCCCACATCTGCTATTGATACCCCCAGTGGTGTGAAACACACCACGGCATGTGTATGCATGTCTGCACTGTGCCGATTCTAAGTGTCTGAGCATGCCCAGTAAGCAGCTGTGTAGATGGACACACAGTACAGTGCACACCGCGGCCGACTGCGTTGATACCCCGTGAGCATGTCTGTCTCCCCTTCTCAACTGCTAGGTGTGAGAGGCATGGCCAGTACACCTGTCGGGGGTACACACGACAGTCGGCACCGATGTCTGCTACTAGGCATGTAGCCATGGCCAATGACATCCTGCACAGCCATGGTGACCATCCAGGTGACTCATATGTGGCTGTCATGCCACATTGGCTGCCTACATCCTGCACGCCGGATGCCCTCTCATAGGGTATACTGTCATTTGGTGCATCCCGTATTCATGTCGTAATGTACTGCTCCGTAGTTATTTGGTATTCCCGACTGCAGCACTACCGTGTTACTGTACGACCACCTTGGGATGGTAACAGGCTGTGTGACTGCGCACTCTGTCTTCATTCCCTATCGGCCGCATTGCCTCTGCAGATGATACCACCCACCTAGGGGTATGCCTCCTGACAGTGCTGTGCTCAGTAATCCCAGTAGCGCATTCTGTAAATGCTGCATGCTGTAGTGAGTTCATGTAGGTAGGCGTAGGTTCGACTCTCGGCCCTTTCCTGTGTGTGTGTGTGTGTGTGTGTGTGTGTGTGTGTGTGTGTGTGTGTGTGTGTTTCCAGCTGCCTCTGCAGATGAACATGCTTTTAGATGCTTCGCAACACATACCTTGGCTATTGCCAGCTATTCCCTTACGGGTGATGTCACCCACCTAGAAGTATGCCTCTGACAGCGCTGTGCTCAGTAATCTCGGTAGCGCGTTCTGTAAATGCTTCATGCTGTAGTGAGTTCATGTAGGTAGGCGTAGGTTCGACTCTCGGCCCTTCCCTGTGTGTGTGTGTGTGTGTGTTTCCGGCTGCCTCTGCAGATGAACATGCTTTTAGACGCTTTGCAACACATACCTTGGCTATTGCCAGCTATTCCCTTACGGGTGATGTCACCCGCCTAGAAGTATGCCTCTGACAGCACTGTGCTCAGTAATCTCGGTAGTGCGTTCTGTAAATGCTTCATGCTGTAGTGAGTTCATGTAGGTAGGCGTAGGTTCGACTCTCGGCCCTTCCCTGTGTGTGTGTGTGTGTGTGTGTGTGTGTGTGTTTGTTTCCGGCTGCCTCTGCAGATGAACATGCTTTTAGACGCCCCGCAACACATACCTTGGCTATTGCCAGCTATTCTCTTACGGGTGATGTCACCCGCCCAGAAGTATGCCTCTGACAGCGCTGTGCTCAGTAATCTCGGTAGCGCGTTCTGTAAATGCTTCATGCTGTAGTGAGTTCATGTAGGTAGGCGTAGGTTCGACTCTCAGCCCTTCCCTGTGTGTGTGTGTGTGTGTGTGTGTGTGTGTGTGTGTGTGTGTGTGTGTGTGTGTTTCCAGCTGCCTCTGCAGATGAACATGCTTTTAGATGCTTCGCAACACATACCTTGGCTATCAGCGCCATTCCTTTACGGATGTTGTCACCCACCTGTACATGTGCCTCTGACGGTGGTGTGTTCGGTGGTCCACGAGCATTCCATACCTGTGTCATACTTTTGTGCGGTTGGGTATGTGGGGTGTGGTCAATCACCATGCCTGCCACATGTGTGTGTGTGTCCATGCTCCCAGCTGCATGGGTTCATAGGGTATGGCTTTGAGGTTTCCGCAGAACACTCATATCCTGCCGCCATCCCTGTGTTTGTGGATGGTGAGACGCAGTTCGTGTACTGCTTGTGTGCCTGCTGTGGTTGGCGACCTCCATAGCGTGTTCTCCACGTGCACCCTGCTATGGTGTGGTGGGGTGGTGCTGTGTACATTACACTCACGGGCTTGCCACATGTGTCCGTCTGTATCTCTGTCATTGTATATCTACGTACCTATGTTGTGCCCGTAGTGCTGCTCTTGCATGGACAGCTGTCTTTCCCATGTATCGCATATTTGCACGGCTGACACATAGAACTGTGGTACGTTGCATATCCACTCATTGTCCATGCACCGTCCGTATTCCAGAACACCCTAAACACATCTGCTGGATATCGTGGCAGACAGCTATCCTTGCTGTACTGACACTGTACCTGTGCACGCCATAAACCTTGTGTGTAATTGCCTATTTATGGTGTGTGTATGTCTACCTGTGCTGTATGCATGGCCGTGTGTGTGTCCCGCTATAGCCATCTGTGCAGGTGTCGCCACTATGGGTAATCCTTGTGGACCGCTGTTTCATGTGCACATCTGCACATACCTGCAGACCGTACTACCCCTCCTACGGCAGCGGCCTTAGATCGACTGCTGCCCTAGGCTGTAGGGCTCCATGGCACCCACCACCACAACACATGGTGCCCCCATCTTGGTATACCTACATGACACACCTACTAGACAGGTGGCCCTACTAGTGCGGTCCCCTGGGCAGCCGCAGGATTGGCGTATGCCTATGGTCGGCTATGAGCACATCACAAGGCATACGTCTACATTCGGTGTTTTACGATGGCTAGGTTATAATACCAGAGGGGGGACCTCATCAGGTATGCTATAGAATGCGGATTTAGATGGATTATTAGGTGGAGGGTTGGCCACACACCAGGGCTGACCGATGGAACACTGATGAGGCCTCTTTTGAGAAGCAGGTGGATTAAACCCCCGTAACAGGAATGTAGTTTAGGTACAGATGTAGAGTTAACACACATTTGTCCACTCTTTCAGTTCTGTACCACTGTATTACAGTGATATGATATGCATATCTTCTATATATATTGTTAGATCTTTGATTGATGAGTATTAGGCATAGTACAATATCATATAATACATGTGTTAATAGGATGCTTTCTGAGATGTTAATATATGTGTGTGTAGTTAACATTGCGTCTGTGCTTTCTATGCTGTGGTTACATGTTCATTGTTTGCTGAGAAAGTAACACATGGAAGTGTAAGGGGGGATATTTAAAGCCTGGATGCTTCTATGTTATGTGTAAGTCTCACGGATCCTATGGGTGAAAGCACTTACATGTCTATGAAGTAACCTTTGTATACCATTTGTGACCTGTCGTGGACAATGTCTACATTGACTGTTTCATCTACCTATGTGTGATTTGGTTTGTGTGCCATAAGGTGCCAGCGGGTCTTTGATGTTGATTAGGTGTATTCCATGGTCAATTGACATTAATCCTATTAATTCACTGAAGGGTGTTCTTCATAGGTGGGAACGCCATAGTTTGACCATCGTATGACTTTCCTAGCTGACGTTGTTATTGTGCCATTGGTATGTGTTCCACAGGTCACCCATTTGTTCCGCGGTATGGAAGCGAGTGATCCCCATTTTGGTGCTGGCAGATTGAGTGCTGTGTACGCCGGTATTCGCACAGCGGTCTGGCTTTGTATGGGGAGTGTCTACTGTAGTCCCTATCTGTATTTCCTGTGTTATGCCTCACTGCAGCTGTGTGATTCCACCAGGTTTGCAGTTATGGGTGCCATCTTGGTCCTACGCTTGTCCATCCCTAGCGATTGCCTACTGGACACTGGTATAGAGCAGTACACATTTCACACCTGCATTTAGCATTAGCCGGTGGATGCTTTGCACAATTAGTGGGGAGTAAGGCACGTGCTACTCCCACATCCCTCCCACGGTGCGGGACAACGTATTATCTGCCAAACAACACCGAGCCCCATTTCTGCATACCCAGGATCCCATGGCTGCAACCCTCGACGGTACCCATTACACATCCGTCATGTGTGCGGGAATGGGATGTGGACGCACCTCTATGGACTCTACAATCTGGGAATATCTGTTCATATGTCCTGCATTCCATGGACAGTTGTCATCAACCTTGAACACGCTGGGGGTGCATATGTCTGGCTGTACCGTAGTCACGGCTGTCAGTTCTTCTGGGTCTCTCGATCGCAGCTGGTTGACATTGCGTACGGATGAATCTTTGGGGTCCTACTATGAACACCAATGTGCATATGTACAGTGTAGACCTTGTTGGACTGTGTCCATCTGGCCAGTGGGTTTGACTGCTGCTGTATGTTCCCCAATCGCGGATGTCTGCTTGCTACCCATATTATGTAGTGCTACGTTAACCAGGTTATTCTAAACTGAAACCAGATGGTTTAAATCCAATGATGCAGGCTAGGAAATGCTTTAACTAATCCTCAGATGTCCCATTAGGAAATTTCCGCCACTGTATTGTCAAAATGACACAACCAAAACATGTAGATCCTATTAATTCATTGAAGGATGTTCTTTATAAGCGTGAACGCCATAGTTTAAGGATCCTATGACTTTCCTAGTTGACGTTGTTGGTGTGCCATTAGTATGTGTTCCGCAGGTCGCCCATTTGTTCCGCAGTATGGTAGCGAGTGATCCCCATTTTCTTGCTGGCAGATTGAGTGCTGTGTATGCCGGTATTCGCACGGCGGTCTGACTTTGTATGTGGAGTCTCTACTGTAGTCCCTATCTGTATTCCCTGTGTTATGCCTTACTACAGCTGTGTAATTCCACCAGGTTTGCAGTTATGGGTGCCATCTTGGTCGTACGTTTGTCCATCCTTGGGAAATGCCTACTGGACACTGGTATAGGGCTGTACCCATTTCACAGCTGCATTTAGCATTTTCCGGTGGATGGTTTTCATTATTGGTGGGGGGTAAGGCATGTGCTATACCCACATCCCTCCCACGTGGCGGGACAACGGATTATCTGCCAAACAACATCGAGCCCCATTTCTGCATACCCACGATCCCATGGCTGCAGCCCTCGACGGTACCCATTATACATTCTTCATGTGTGCGGGACTGAGATGTGGACGCACTTCTATGGACTCGGCCATATGGGTATTTCTGCTCATATGTCCTGCATTTCATGGACGCCTGTCATCAACCTTAAACACGCTGGTGGTGCATATGTCTAACTGTGCCATAGTCATGGCTGTTACTCCTTCAGCGTCGCTCTCTCCATCACGTTTCTATTGCATAGGGTTAAATTTTTGGGTCCTACAATGGACACCAATGTGCATATGTAAAGTGTAGAACCTGTTGGACTGTGTCCATCTGGCCAGTGAGTTTGACTGCTGCTGTATGTTCCCCAATCGCGGATGTGTGTTTGACTACACATATTATGTAGTGCTACGACATCCAGGTCTTTCAAACCTGAAACCGAATGGTGTACATCCAAAGATACAGGTTAGCAACTGCTTTACACAATCCTCAGAAGTCACAATAGGAGATATCCGCCACTGTATTGTCAAAATAACACCACCATAACATGTGGATCCTATTAATTCATTGAAGGATGTTCTTTATATGTGGGTACGCCATAGCTTAACCATCCTATAACCTTCCTAGTTGACGTTGTTGGTGTGCCATTAGTATGTGTTCCACAGATCGCCCATTTGTTCCGCAGTATGGAAGCGAGTGATCCCCATTTTCTTGCTGGCAGATTGAGTGCTGTCTATGCCGGTATTATGCGCCGGTCTGGCTTTGTATGGGGGTGTGTACTGTGGTCCCTATCTGTATTTTCTGTGTTATGCCTTACTGCAGCTGTGGAATTACACCGGGTTTGCAGTTATGGGTGACCATCTTGGTCGTACGTTTGTCCGTCCATGGGAATTGCCTACTGGACACTGGTATAGGGCTGTACACATTTCACAGCTGCATTTAGCATTCTCCGGTGGATGATTTGCATTATTAGTGGGGAGTAACGCATGTGCTATACCCACATCCCTCCCACGGGGCGGGATGACGGATTATCTGCCAATCAACACCGAGCCCCATTTCTGCATACCCAAGATCCCATGTCTGCAACCCTCGACGGTACCCATTGCACATCCTTCATGTGTGCGGGAATGGGATGTGGACGCACGTCTATGGACTCGGCAATCTGGGGAGTCCTATTCATATGTCCTGCATTTCATGGACACTTGTCATCAACCTTGAACACGCTGGTGGTGCACATATCTAGCTGTGCTGTAGTCACGGCTGTCAGTTCTTCTGGGTCTCTCGATCGCAGCCGGTTGACATTGCGTACGGATAAATTTTTGGGGTCCTACAATGGACACCAATGTGCATATGTAAAGTGTAGAACTTATTGGACTGTGTCCATCTGGCCAGTGGGTTTGACTGCTGCTGTATGTTCAGCAATCACGGATGTCTGTTTGAGTACCCATATTATGTAGTGCTACGTAAACCGGGTTTTTCTACACTGAACCCAAATGGTGTAATTCCAATGATGCAGGCTGACAATTGCTTTAACTAATCCGCAGATATCCCATTAGGACATTCCCGCCTCTGTATTGTCAAATTAACACGACCAAAACATGTAGATCCTATTAATTCATTGAAGGATGTTCTTTATATGTGGGTATGCCATAGCTTAACCATCCTATAACCTTCCTAGTTGACGTTGTTGGTGTGCCATTAGTATGTGTTCCGCAGGTCGCCCATTTGTTCCGTGGTATGGAAGCGAGTGATCCCCATTCTCTTGCTGGCAGATTGAGTGCTGTGTACGCTGGTATTTGCACGGCGTTCTGACTTTGTATGTGGAGTCTCTACTGTAGTCCCTATCTGTATTCCCTGTGTTATGCCTTACTACAGCTGTGTGATTCCACCAGGTTTGCAGTTATGGGTGCCATCTTGGTGACGTTTGTCCATCCATGGGAACTGCCTAATGGACACTGGTATAGGGCTGTACACATTTCACAGCTGCATTTAGCATTCTCCGGTGGATGATTTGCATTATTAGTGCGGAGTAATGCATATGCTATACCCACATCCCTCCCACGGGGCGGGACAACGGATCATCTGCCAATCAACACCGAGACCCATTTCTGCATACCCACGATCCCATGGCTGCAACCCTCGACGGTACCCATTGCACATCCTCCATGTGTGCGGGAATGGGATGTGGACGCACTTCTATGGACTCGACAATCTGGGGATTTCTGTTCATATGTCCTGCATTTCATGGACAGTTGTCATCAACCTTGAACATGCTGGTGGTGCATATATCTAGCTGTGCCGTAGTCACCGCTGTCACTTCATCTGGGTCTCCCGATCGCAGCAGGTTGACATTGTGTACGGATAAATTTTTGGGGTCCTACAATGGACACCAATGTGCATATGTAAAGTGTAGAACTTGTTGGACTGTGTCCATCTGGCCAGTGGGTTTGACTGCTGCTGTATGTTCAGCAATCACGGATGTCTGTTTGAGTACCCATATTATGTAGTGCTACGTAAACCGGGTTTTTCTACACTGAACCCAAATGGTGTAATTCCAATGATGCAGGCTGACAATTGCTTTAACTAATCCGCAGATATCCCATTAGGACATTCCCGCCTCTGTATTGTCAAATTAACACGACCAAAACATGTAGATCCTATTAATTCATTGAAGGATGTTCTTTATATGTGGGTACGCCATAGCTTAACCATCCTATAACCTTCCTAGTTGACGTTGTTGGTGTGCCATTAGTATGTGTTCCGCAGGTCGCCCATTTGTTCCGCGGTATGGAAGCGAGTGATCCCCATTCTCTTGCTGGCAGATTGAGTGCTGTGTGCCGGTATTCGCGGCGGTCTGACTTTGTATGTGGAGTCTCTACTGTAGTCCCTATCTGTATTCCCTGTGTTATGCCTTACTACAGCTGTGTGATTCCACCAGGTTTGCAGTTATGGGTGCCATCTTGGCCGTATGTTTGTCCATCCATGGGAACTGCCTAATGGACACTGGTATAGGGCTGTACACATTTCACAGCTGCATTTAGCATTCTCCGGTGGATGATTTGCATTATTAGTGCGGAGTAACGCATATGCTATACCCACATCCCTCCCACGGGGTGGGACAACGGATCATCTGCCAATCAACACCGAGACCCATTTCTGCATACCCACAATCCCATGGCTGCAACCCTCGATGGTACCCATTGCACATCCTCCATGTGTGCGGGAATGGGATGTGGACGCACTTCTATGGACTCGACAATCTGGGGATTTCTGTTCATATGTCCTGCATTTCATGGACAGTTGTCATCAACCTTGAACACGCTGGTGGTGCATATATCTAGCTGTGCCGTAGTCACAGCTGTCACTTCATCTGGGTCTCTCGATCGCAGCCGGTTGACATTGCGTACGGATACATTTTTGGGGTCCTACAATGGACACCAATGTGCATATGTAAAGTGTAGAACATGTTGGACTGTGTCCATCTGGCCAGTGGTTTTGACTGCTGCTGTATGTTCCCCAATCGCGGATGTGTGTTTGACTACCCATATTATGTAGTGCTACGAAACCCATGTTTTTCTATGATTAACCCAAATGGTGTTGATCTAATGCTGCAGGTTGGCAACTGCTTTAACTAATCCTCAGAAGTCCCAGTAGGACATATATGCCACTGTATTGTCAATATAACACAGCCAGAACATGTAGAACCTATTAATTCATTGAAGGATGTTCTTTATAAGTGGGAACGCCAGTGTTTAAACATCCTATGACCTTCCTAGTTGACGTTGTTGGTGTGCCATTAGTATGTGTTCCACAGGTCGCCCATTTGTTCCGCAGTATGGCAGCGAGTAATCCCCATGTTGTTGCTGGCAGATTGAGTGCTGTGTACGCCGGTATTCGCACGGCGGTCTGGATTTCTATGGGGAGTGTCTACTGTAGTTGCCATCTGCATTTCCTGTGTTATGCCTTACTGCAGCTGTGTAATTCCACCAGGCTTGCAGGTATGGGTGCCATCCTGGTCGTAGGCTTGTCCATCCATGAGAATTGCCTACTGGACACTGTTATGGCCTGTACACATTCCACACCTGCATTTAGCATTATCCGGTGGATGCTTTGCATTATTAGTGGGGAGTAGGTCATGTGCTACACCCACATCCCTCCCACGGGGCGGGACAATGGATTATCTGCCAAACAACACCGAGCCCCATTTCTGCATACCCAGGATCCCATGGCTGCAACCCTCGACAGTACCCATTACACATCCTTCATGTGCGGGACTGGGATGTGGACGCATGTATGGACTCGTCGATCTGGGGATTTCTGTTCATATGTCCTGCATTTCATGGACACTTGTCATCAACCTTAAACACGCTGGTGGTGCATATGTCTAACTGTGCCATAGTCACGGCTATCGTGTCATCTGGTGGACGGTAACGGCTGGATGGAATTCTGTTAGGATAAATTTTTGGGTCCTACAATGGACACCAATGTGCATATGTAAAGTTAGATGTTGCTGGACTGTGTCCAACTGGCCAGTGGTTTTGACTGCTGCTGTATGTTCCCCAATCGCGGATGTCTGTTTGACTACCCATACTACGTGGTGCTACGTAAACCAGGTTTTTAGAACTGAGAACAAATGGTGTACATCCAAAGATGCAGGTTAGCAACTGCTTTAAATAAACCTCAGTCGTCCCAATAGGAAATATCCGTCACTGTATTTTCAACATAACACCACCAGAACATGTTGATCCCCTATGTATTCATTGAAGCATGTTTTCTTTATAGGTGGGAACGCCATAGTTTACATATCCTAGTTGACGTTGTTGGTGTGCCATTAGTATGTGTTCCACAGGTCGCCCATTTGTTCCGCAGTATGGTAGCGAGTGATCCCCATTTTGTTGCTGGCAGATTGAGTGCTGTATGCGCGGTGTTATACGGCGGTCCAACTTTGTATGGGGAATGTCAACTGTAGTCCCTATGTGTATTTCCTGTGTTATGCCTTACTGCGGCTGTGTAATTCCACCGGGTTTGCAGTTATGGGTGCCATCTTAGTCGTATGCTTGTCCATCCATGAGAATTGCCTACTGGACACTGGTATAGGGCTGTACACATTTCACACCTGCATTTAGCATTCTCCGGTGGATGCTTTGCATTATTAGTGGGGAGTAAGGCAGGTGCTACGCCCACATCCCTCCCACGGGGCGGGACGACGGATTATCTGCCAAACAACACCGAGCCCTGTTTCTACATACCCAGGATCCCTTGGCTGCAACACTCGACGGTACCCATTACACATCCTTCATGTGTGCGGGACTGGGATGTGGACGCACTTCTATGGACTCGGAACTCTGGGGATTTCTGTGCATATGTCCTGCATTTCATGGACACTTGTCATCAACCGTAATAATGCTGGTGGTGCATTTGTCTAGCTGTGCCGTAGTCACGGCTGTCGCTTCTTCTGGTTGAACGATAACAGCTATATGATGTTCCATAGGTATCAATTTTTGGGTCCTACAATGGACACCAATGTGCATATGTAAAGTGTAGAACTTGTTGGACTGTGTCCATCTGGCGGGTGGTTTGACTGAACTTCCTAGTTGACGTTGTTGGTGTGCCATTAGTATGTGTTCCACAGGTCACCCATTTGTTCCGCAGCATGGCAGCGAGTAATCCCCATTTTGGTGCTGGCAGATTGAGTGCTGCGTGCCCGGTATTCGCACGGTGGTCCGACTTTGTATGGGGAGTGTCCACTGTAGTTCCCACCTGTATTTCCTGTGTTATGCATTCCTGCAGCTGTGTAATTCCACCGGGTTTGCAGTTATGGGTGCCATCTTGGCCGTACGTTTGTCCGTCCATGGGTAATGCCTACTGGACACTGGTATAGGGCTGTACACATTTCACAGCTGCATTTAGCATTCTCCGGTGGATGTTTTGCATTATTAGTGGGGGGTAAGGCATGTGCTATACCCACATCCCTCCCACGGGGCGGGACAACGGCTTATCTGCCAAACAACACCGAGCCCCGTTTCTGCATACCCAGGATCCCATGGCTGCAACACTCGACAGTACCCATTACACATCCTTCATGTGTGCGGGACTGGGATGTGGACGAACGTCTATGGACTCGACAGTCTGGGGTTTTCTGTTCATATGTCCTGCATTTCATGGACACTTGTCATCAACATTAAACACGCTGGTGGTGCATATGTCTAGCTGTGCCGTGGTCACGACTGTCGCTTCTCCTGGTTGGACGATGAAGGCTGGCTGGTATTCCGTACGGGACAATTTTTGGGTCCTACAATGGACACCAATGTGCATATGTAAAGTGTAGAGCTTGTCGGACTGTGTCCATGTGGCCAGTGGTTTTGACTGCTGCTGTATGTTCCCCAATCGCGGATGTCTGCTTGACTACCCATAGTGTGTAGTGCTACGGAAACCAGGTTTTCCAAAACCGGAACCAAATGGTGTACATCCAATGATGCAGGTTAGCAACCGCTTTAAATAATCCCCAGAGGTCCCAGTAGGGAAGTATCGCCACTTTATTGTCGGAATGACACCACCATAACAGGTAAATCACGAGCACTTTGGCCCGGTCTTACCAGCCATTTGCAAGTGTAATTAGCAGACACATATCACTAAATGTATAATAATACATATTTTAATACTAAAGTTAATCTATGTTATTTGGACAATGGCTTCTGCTATTGACATACGATGCTGTGGGTGTTGCCGGTTACCATACACATGGCTTTCTCAAAGGCCGAATTCACAATTCTGAACACTACTGTGGTCTCCTTTAAGGACCCTGAGCCAGTGGTCAACATTACTCAAGCCACTGCATCACTTACATATGCCTTCTACCGGCACCTACAGGACTGCATGGATCAGGCATTCCCTTACCCAACTGTGGTTCATTGTACCAATGCCAAGCATCCAGTGTGGTGTACCCCAGCCATACACAAGCTGTACAACGAGAGGAGGTGGCTACTACAAGGCAGAGCAGACACCTTGTGAGGTATGACACCCTTGCTCATTATATGTGAAGAGCTACAGGCTCTCATGACATAGTCCGGGGCAGGTTCCACAGATATATCTCCAAGGACTCGACAGACAATCATACGGCCTTCATTTGCTATGCTGGACACCTGGGAGGTAACTCCCAGATATGCTCTGACTGGGTTCACAATGATGTGGAGTTTACTGAACATACACACATTGCCAACATACGGGCTGACAGGTTCAGTGAAGACATCTCCACCCCCTACCCCCCACATGGAGAGATGTCTGTACCAGCGGTTTGTGGTCACCGAATGTTCTGTAACGCACGGGTGGGACATGCTCTCTCCAAGGTAGTGAACACAGCATCCATGGGACCAGCTGGTGTCCCGACTGTGTACTCCACAATCTCATTGAGGAATTAGACCCACAGTTAGGACAGCTGTTTATTCTTAGCCTCACCTCGGGTAACGTACCCAAGTTGTGGCGCACGGCGACTGTAGTCCCACTTCACAGGGCCAGTGCCTCCACTGACCCTGGTTATTACCGTCCCATTACCATGAGAAGACTTATCTGCAAAGACATAGGGAAGGATCATACTGCGGCCCGTAGATGACGACATAGGGGACCTGCACACTTTGCATCCAACCCAGTTTGGCTTGGTCAGGGGCGGTTCATGCGTTTAAATCCTGGTTGACGTTTTAGGGACAGTCACCGAGGCCATTGATGAGGGTCATGCAGTCCATACAGCCTACCTCGACCTGGCAAAGGCCTTCAACACAATACCCCCCTCGGGTATCATTGATAAACCCATCGGCTTGGATGTGAACACGTACATCGCAGGATGGGTTGCAAACTGGCTAGGTGACACAACCCACGCGGTCATAGTTGCTGGCAGCATGTCGGACTTACTGCCTGTCACAGGCGGTGTCCCACGGGGCTCTGCCCTGGGTCCACTCTTTTTCTACATCTACATTTCCACAGTACAAGCACACACAGGGGTGTTATGGCTGACATTGTTTGTAGATGACTGCGAACCGGGTGCCATAGTGGGACAGACATCTGACACAGATATCCTTCAAAGGGGCCTCCCAGATATGGATATCTGCTGTCAGGGACATGGCCTACAGCTAAATGCCAGGTAATGCATAGTCATACCCATCGGGAAGAACGAGATCACCCTTGTCCGGCATATGGGTGGCAGTCCACTAAGCACGGGGGGAATTACCAGGGATCTGGGGACCCAGGTTGTCAGTCACCATTCGTTCGACACACACGTTGCTATCGTGGTTCGGTAGAACTTCTACATTGCCCACCTGATCGTGCAGGGATTCACATCTAGATCAGGGTAGGTCATCGTCTCCTTGTACTCATTACTCGTTACACCTATGATTGAGTACATTGCCCCATTCGGAAGGTATCTGACCCGACACCTACGGCAGCTGGGAAGGCCCCATAGGTTAATCGTCAGACAGATGCAGGGTGTCAGGGATTTGTGTTATGCTGCCCCACTGTAAGGACTCCTGCTCCATTCAGTCACATACCTCTTGTTCAGTGGTGACCTGTGCCTGACATACGAGGCCATGTCGACCCATATTTGATGACTATGCTTCACCTACTGGATCTACATCCCTCAGAACCACAAGGGCAGGTGACGTGAACCTTGACACGGTCATTAATAGAATGTGTTGGAGTGACACATACATCACCCAGACACTCACTATGCTGTGGAACTACATCACAGTACATGTGAGGCAGAGAACCTTGCTAGGCTTGTTCGAGGGGGATCTTGTCCGTTGGATGGGGGATTGCAGATATACCCCAGGGATTACATCATTGTCACTGCTTGACAGAGGTACAGCAATATAATAGGCATTTTATCTCCAGACCGGAGGGTTGGCAAAGGAAACCTAACTATGGCCTAGGGTTATGGCTGCCCTTGGGTAGATAGCCTACTCTGTACCTATGGACCTATGAACCTATGTTCATTATTTGTCCCATTCACACTTGTCTATCCCCTATCCTCTTTCTCATGTGTATATTTCTGTGGCACGTGATTGAACTCTGTATTACCTGCAGGTATGCTGTCTACAGTGCACATATGTCACGGTTGATTACAGTGTATCTGTGTACCTACCTCTGTGATACTGAGGACTACCACACATCCTTCACAGCATTACATGCATATGTCCATTCTATTATTCTTTGGCCTAAGGGGGGGTGTTAAGGCAATGGTTACACGTGTCCCTGTTTGTTGCCACGTCATGGTGGTCTTTGACCAGCCTCCGTTGCTGTCGTGGGATGGACGGTAGTGTTGGTGTGTGTTTGGCATGTGTTTTCACTGCCGGTACATCTGTGGGAGGTGGGGTTGGCACATGTTCCTCTTTGCAGGGGGCCCCATCCTGGACTTTTGTGTCATGCATCAACACTTGGCACGTGCCATATGTCCTGTGCTATTCCCACAGTCGTGTATGCCTTCATGCATTACTACTGCGTGTTACTGGCTGTTTGTATGTGGTACACATGGCTATTATGGTGGATAGCTTGGCCTATTCCCATGCTATGACATACCCATCCATCCAGGCATATACATGTTATTCCGTCCTTTGCGCTGGCCATGGGTGTTTGGCCGTCCGGCAACGCTACTCTCAACATGTGATGTCCCACCTTCCCCTTCTGTGCCTGTGGCACCCTGTTAGGGCGTCCTGTTTGGTAGGCAGATGTTCCGCTATATGTGTTGTGTTTGACATGTCTGCATAGCTAATCATCGGTACGGTGGCTGAACATACCGCCTTGTCCAGATGTGTACAGTTATGGGCACCGTGGCGTGTGCACACCTATGGGGTTTCGACAGGTCCATACCACATGCGGGATGTACACATTCTGCCGACACATTCACATGCAGCCATTTGGATATCTGTACCTGAGGTGGGATGTTAACATGTGGGGTACATATTTGCCCGCGTGGCACTGCCTAGGACAATACTTCTTACCACATTTCAGGTATGCCCATTGTGTGTAGGTGTGTAGCTGCGCAAGGCTGCTAGCTGGGTTGGGTGCACGGTCGTACATGGGTGCGGGTTACATGCTATGACGGGGCTGTTGTGTATTACATTTGCATGCATGAGTTCTGCTTCTGGATATTACGCTTAGACATACGCCGTCCTATGTGTATGCGACGAGCACGTTGCTGGGTGTGGTACATGTTGCTATGCACATGTTTGCCTGTGTTTAGGGTATCTTGTTTCCTTCTTGTTGTTATATTGACACGGCTACCCGGCTGTGTACTCTCACTACTGCTGGTGACCATGCCCATGTCGCTACTTCTATGTCGGTGCAGCGCGCTGACATGCTGCGGTACACCTTCACTGGGTATGCTCACTGACAGTGCATTGCGGGACGGACACGGTATTACGCGTATCCTTTGTTCCTTGGACGGGTACACTTAGGACTTCGTGGGTTAATGTTTGGTTCTCCGTTTTGTTGGAACGGGTACTATGTTGCATAGTCTGCGTACGTTTCATTATCCATGGGCCCTGGCTGGTGCGGTTACTATTACAGGCGGACTGTGGAAGTCAGCACTTTAGGTTGCTCATCGCCTGCCGGCTTGGCCACGCCTCCGGATGCATCCTACTTGGGCTCGCTCACGTGCCCTCTGCACGTGTCTGTGGTTGCGGCGCGCACTCATTACTATGCATATGGTGCTGCTACGCCGACTATTCACTGCACCGCTGGCGCAAGCCTTACACCGGCCTTGCGCCGAGCTTCATGAATCCCGGGGTATATGTTTTTAAAAAAAAAACTTTTAAACATTTTATAATAATCATGTAACACTTTGGATTGTGTGACTTTTTAGTATGTAAAGTGTTGGGTGTGCCCTGAAAAAATCAGTCTGAAGAAATCTCAGAGTTAACGAGAGTGAGACGAAAACGCTAACTGGGAATATCTGTTTGTTTTACTGTTCTACAATAAATTTGTTGTTGCTCATCTGGAGCCTGACAACTTTTTTGGATTAATCGCTAGTTTGTTTACAGCTAGCCAGTTCCATATGTATGAGAAATCAAGTTGAAAATAATTTGAGTATAGCTGCATGACCCTTTTATTTGCAATGATCAATACACATTGGTCAGTGTATATGACAGTATTCAGAAGTGGTTTATCCCATGGAAGAGAATTAATGTAGAATGAGAAGAGCAGTTCAGGATGTAAAGAATGATTTTTCAATCTTTATAGAAAACTTCTATTTGACAAGGAGCTCTTGAACCAAATAAGGACATTAGCACAACGTCCATAATCACTGCCCAGTGATAACAAAAGACCATGATTAATTGTTTTGAATGCCTTTTTTAAGTGTAAAAAAGCAGTTCCTGTTTGTCATGTTGCAGTATATTTAGGAGGTTAAAGAAATAAAGAACTGAAGTCTCAGTGCTACATTTTGGACAGAAGCTCTGTTGTCCATCTAGTAACAGATTATGTTTCTGAGGTATTCAAATAATTGTTCATAAACCTCATAAACCACTTTTCTTGAAGCTTGGCCAATAAACAGATATTTGTAATGGGTCTCTAATCTGCTGGACCTTTTGGATGTCGCATTCTAGATAATGGGACAATTAAGAGCACATTTGAAGTTTGGTGGAACATTGCTTGTTAAGGTACGGTTAAAATGAAAGCAAAAGGTTTGGCAAGGTGAGTAACTACATCTTGTTGTATTTTAGGGCACAGGAAAAGAAATGCGGATTGTATTACCTGTAATCTATTATTTTAAGAAGATGTATCGTCTTATGGGAAAAAGCTCTAACACAGAATTGACAATTGGTGAGAATTTTGTGGAGGAGAGCATTGTGATTGGCAAAGAATGAGTTGGGGGCAGGTGTTTGAGAGGATTTGATAAGTTAAGTTTTATAGCTTCAACTGTGTCAGGGTAAAGCCTGCTTCTAATTTAGAGACAATTTTATTAGTGTTAATGGATTTTATGGCACACCAGAAATTTGTGGGGTTTGATAGACAAGCAGTTTGAACATTTCTGCACTAAGATGTTTTTGTGGCTTTATTTTGGGGGAGGAACATTTACTTGGATTGTGGTAGACCTTCTGGGATCTTTACAGTGCTCCAGCTTAATGGTGTTCTGGCTGTTCTTTTTTCCTATCTTTTCAGGCATTATTTCCAGAGCTGGACAAAGACTTCAGATTAGCAGTTAACCAAGGCATGTGGTTGGTTCTGATAGTTATTTTGTTCAATGAATAAGTCTAAAAATAAAACTTTAATGTATTACATATTTTGTCTCATTCAAAATCTATAATCCCATTGATGAGAATAACAATAATTTCTGAAGATGACATTCTATCCTTCAGGTTAAAAAGTTGAGAAACTTAGGTTGCAATGTAGAACTTTGCTTAGTTGTTGAATTAGCAATGTCTTGCTGACCAGCAGCAGAAGAGGCTACAGTAAGGTTAGCTGCAATTATCAAATAGACAGTCTGTATATAAGAAGACTTGCCATCACTGTATACCTTTGAGAAATGGTCATTGTAATAGTAATGCATAACATCTAGTTTACTCACCTTATATGTCACCATTCCTGGCCACAAACATCGTTGCTTGTGTCTCAGTCATTCTGAATACCACCACTAGCATTGTGTCATCATTCCTCCAAACCCTGGTTGGTGAAAGAGTCTACTATATAAACCTGACACTGTTAGTAACATTTTTAGAGCCCCATAAAGCTCTCACACATACTTTTGATTGCAGAAGGCTTTAAAAAATCAGCAAATAAACAAATATAACAAGGTTGTTTAAACTATGTAAAACTACAATAAAGAAAGATGACTAACATGTACAGGATGAAAGGAGGGGAGCTTTAATCGTTACAGTAACCACTCCTTGCAGATTTACTATTACAGCATATGCTATTGTACACAACTATACTGCTCATTAGGGAGGTCAGTGTAACAGTAAATCCAGTATCTTTGTGATTACCTGGATGTCACTAGGACAACATATCATCTCCTTTGTGGAGCCAAACTGTTTTGCTCAAGATTTTGTACCTTGTTGTGTCTGAGAATAAATTTTGGAATCTACATATAGTTTATCAATTTGTATGTCTTCACTCCTTCCACATCTTATGCATCTATAAAATGGTTTCCTATTATACTCAATATCTTTATATAAATAAAAAGACATAGGAAGATAAGATAAAAGCTGAAAGAAAGGAAAGAGAGAAAGAGGTGAAAAGAAGATACAGGAGATGAGATGACACAGGAGGGTATAGTTATGATAATAGTACAATAAGTTTTGTACAGCAGAGAGTTGTGACATGAATTCATATGGCTATATTAGTACCAGTTTAACCAGGGGTGGTGCAGGTGCAGTACCAATTACCTACCAGGTGCTGCTTCAGTTGGCATTTAAAGTCTTACAAGTTGCAGACTGTTCTTAAGTGAAGTCACATGTTATTCCAGCCATTAGTGATGCAGTGTGAATACAATGAGTATCCTGCGCCATTGTTAGGTTTAGTTATGGACAGCAGTGATTTGTCAGTGGAGCATAGAATTCTCTTTGTAGTGTAAAATTGAATGAAGAGGTGAAGAAATGGAAATTTTCAAGTGTTGTTCAGTAGTTTGAAGGTTGTAATGAATTGCGAAGTTCAAACCCCAAAGATGTCAGATATGTCTTCTTGCTGGAGTATGAGGTACAAAAAGTCCTTTAAGAAAGGCCTTTACAGAAGGATGAGCTGCTACTTCTAGATGGGAGACAGAGACTAAAGAAATGTAAACATTAATTGAAGAATACACAAAATTTCAGTCAAATAATTAGTTTGGGCCACCCAGAGAGCCGTGGTAAGGAACAGTGAAAGAAGATCTAGACCCTGAATCATAACACAGGAGACAACAAAATCAATTCCACTTTTCAATGTAATCTGTTTTTTTTTTACAATATTTATTGGTTAATAAAAAGAACTGTTAAGAATAAACATTCTTAAGAAAAAAAATGATATTGGGATGTAGTATGGCACTCTTGCTATAAATCAACAATGATCAGTATACAAGCAGAGGCCACAGTGGAGGCAGATAAAGCTCATTATAACTGAGAACTATGATTGTCTGGACCAAGATGGTGGTAAGAAAATCAGGCTTGTACTGTCTTGATTTGCCTTGAAAATAACTTTCTGGATTTAAAGAAAAGAAGAAATGGCATACAAGAGGATCTGGTTCAACTGAAAGAACACAAGTATCATCCCCAAACTGCCTCATGAGGCATAAAGGAGTGGAAAGTTTTGAGCTGATTGTTACGGAAGACTACATCTCTATGTTAACTGATACATTTTCTTTCTAGCTAGTGTCCATTAATGAGCCAATGAAATTTTCCTGCTCAATGAATCTCGCTGATTATGTAAGACTGGAACATGAGTTGCTAGCAGTTGCTGGCTGTGTTCCAGAGCCCAGTCCCAAAAGTACAGTTGTGTACACTTACATAAATGTAGATGTTCGAGTGTATTCACTGTTGCAGTCATCACACTTGGGTTATCTGCCTGCAGGTAGCCCTCAGCCGACCCGAATACCAGATTCTTGGGATTTCTGCGTCGGTTGCTGTCGCCTCTTCCATGACATCAGGTCGTCAGGGGTATAAAACATGCAGCCGACACCATTACATCAGTTTTTCTTGCACCAGATGTCAGGAGCCCCCAAAATAGGAAGCTATTACTTGGTGTGGAACACCTCCAGTAAAAAGTAAATACCCCTGCCATAAAAGATGGCCATAAAGAGGACAGGTATAAAGGATATAGAAAACCAGGGGGATGGAGGGAGGGAAACCAGGACTGCAACAGGGAATACACTCGAACATCTACATTTATGATAAGTGTACACAACTATACTATGCTCTTCGTGTTTCACTGTTGCAGTCATCACACTTGGGTTGATTCCCAAAGCTGAGGATGGGTAGAGGCAGTCAAGAGGTGCTAGAGCTGGCTAGCAGACACTGTAAGGCTGCTGTAGCAAATCCAGCTCTGGATTTAGAAAAAATAAGTAAGTGTTAATGCTTGGTGAAGGTGTGTACAGAACTCCAGGTTGCAGCTTCCAGGATGTTCCTGGTAGGGACTCCCCTCAGAAATGCTGTACAGGTTGAAGTAGCTCTAGTGGAATGAGTTCTGATCCTAGATGGGTAGGATTTCCATGGTGCTTGTAGCAGAAATGCATTCAGTGTGCTATTCATTTGGAAATGGTTTGCTTTGAAATGGCCTTGCCCTCTGCCCCTGTAGCAAAACTGACTAGCAGCTGGTCAGATTTTCTGAAAGGCTTAGTCCTGTCAAGGTAGAACCTGAGCTGTCTGTGCACGTTTAAGGAGTGCAGGATCCTTTACCCTTTATTCTGAGGATTAAGGAAAAAAGTTGGCAAATGGATGGATTGGTTTAGAGCCACACTGGATACCACCTTGGGCATAAAGGAAGGGTTCGTCCTGAGGGAAACCCTTTCAACATGGAGAATAATGACGGGCTCCACTGCCATTAGTGCCTGTAACTCACACACTCTTCTTGCTGAAGTAATAGCTAGAAGCAAGACTGTTTTCCAAGAGAGGAATTTTAACTCTGCTGAAGCAACAGGTTCAAAGGGGGGGTGTGTGAGCTTCTCCAGTACAAAGTTAAGGTCCCAGGTTGGGGTGGGAGCTCTCCTAGGGGGCCTTAAATTGTTAGCTCCTCTCAGGAATTGCTTGATGAGAGGGTGAGAAAAGAGAGGAGGCTCAGTATTATAATGAGCAGAGATGGCAGAAGCATGAATCTTAATGGATGAGAAGGCTAGGCCTCTGTGGAGCAGCTTTGCTAGGTAAGCAAGGATTTGAGGTAAGTTGGGCACAGCTGTGTCCTTTCCTGGAGACTGACTCCAAGAACAATGTCTTTTCCGCTTTTCAGCATAGTATTTCCTCGTACTAGGCCTTCTGGCCTCAAGGATGACGTCCAGCACCTGTTTGCTGAGGGATGCTGGTGGTGCATTTAGGGAATAAGCCAGGCTGCAAGGTTTAGGGTTTGCAGCTGTGGATGCAAAATCTGTCCCTCCTGCTGAGACAGCAGGGAAGGTGTGTGATGTAGGTGCTAGGATGGCACTGCTGTCAGACTGTGGAGTGGGTACCAGTAATGACGAGGCCAGTCTGGTGCAATAAGGACTGCCCTTGGCCTGTCCTGTTTGGTCTTGAGTAGTACTCGAGAGGAGGGGCAGAGGAGGAAAGGCATAAATTGAGAGGTTTTCCTATGTAAAGGATAGGGCGTCCACCTTCCAGGCTCTGCTATGAGGGTTCCTGGTGCAAAATTTGCTCAATTGGTGGTTTTGGGGGAGGCAAAAAGGTCCACCTCTGGGTTAGAAGTTTGAATGAGTTGGGGTCCAGTTTCCACTTGTGAGGGTCCAGTAGATTTCTGCTTGTCGTCTGCCAATGAAATTTGCTTGCATGGCAGGAATTGAGCTTGTAGGTGCACTTGGATGCTCAAGGCTGTGTTCCACAGAGCCACGGCTAACTTGCAGAGTGGGTAAGAATGAGTTCTGCCCTGCTTGTTTATGTATCACATAACTGTGGTGGTGTCTGTCTTTATCAGAAGCTGTCCTGGAAGGATAAGGTATTTGAAGACTGTCACAGCATTCTGTATGGCTAGCATCTCTTTTTGATGAATATGCAGGGGAATTTGTTCTGGGCTCCATTTGCCTTGAATGCATTTGCCTGCCATGTGAGCCCCACATGCATAGTCTGATGTGTCTGTTGTCAGGGTTTGGGCGGCGAGGGGTTGAGTGAAAGGAAGTCCCTTGTTGTGGCTGCATGCTTCTGCTCACCAAAGGAACTCTGTCCTTAGACAAGGTATGATAGGAATCACTGTTTCCAGGTCCTGAGAATGTTTATTTATTTTACATTTGTTAACCAGGCTAGTCTAGCTGGATAAATTTCCATTTTCAGTAGAGGCCGTGGGAGAAAAGCTCCAACAAGATATAAAAAGTAAAAATATTGTTACAAGGTAAATTAAAGGATTAATAAAAAAATATATAAGTAATTATTACATACTAAAGATATTAACACTTGAGAAAAGCAACAGTAAAAATATTTACACTTAAGAAAGCAACAAAAAAATGTAGCACAGTAAGAATCATATGGAATTGTTCACATCAAGTAGAAAGATTTCAGCAGTAAGTTGATTAGTGTGTAAACAGTACCAGTCTTGCTTACATGACTAAGCATTAAAATGCTTGGAAGTTTGTTTGGAAGAGGAAGAAACAGTGGTGAAGAAGGTGGTTAGTCAGGGTTACTACAAGGGCATAACCAGTGCGTTTTGAGGTGTTTTTTTAAGTTTTTGTTTAAAGAGTGGCAAGGATGTGATTAGAGTTAGTTCACTGGGTAGCAGGTTCCAGTTTTTTCCTGCTGCGTTTAGAGTGTCACCAGCCATATTATTAGACTTGGTTATGCTAGCGAGGAGTTTTCTAGAACGTAGGGAATTCAGATTTTTATAAGGGATTAAGAGATTGGAGAGTATAGGGGTGTTATTGGGTTGGTAAAATATCTTGTGGGCAATCATAAGTTGGGAGATTATCAGATGGTTTTGGAATTCAAGCCAGTCTAGTTGCCTAAGATTAAAACAGTGGTGGGTTCTAAAGGGATTGCAAGTAGCGAATCTGACAATGTTATTGTAGGAAGTTGCTAGTTTGTTGAGGTTATTTTTCTTTAGGTTGGTATAAATAGGTGAAGCGTACAGAAGAGTAGTGATTAGATGGGAGTGAGCAATCTTGGTTCTGGCTGCTGGGGTTAGGGAAGGTTTTATTCTATATAAGGAGCCTATTTTTCTATTGACTGTTTTAATGGTGTTATTTATATGGTAATCAAATGTGGGGTTATTGTCAATGGTTATTCCTAACAGTTTAGTGGTAGAGTCTGGGAAATAATAGTGTCATTATTTGAAGAGATTGAGAAATCTAAGGGGGAGGACTTGGTAGTGGGGGTAAAGAGAAGGAGTTTAGTTTTTTGGCATTAAGAAGGAGGCAGCGTTTTGTAAACCATGTTTCTACAGTGTTGAAAACATTTTGAGTAAGAGAATATAGTTCTGATGGAGAGTTTGCTGAGCATATTAGTGTGGAATCATCTGCATATTGAATGCAGGTGACTTGAGGAATTACTACATGGAGGTCATTGATAAATAATGAGAAAAGAAGTGGTCTAAGAATGGAGCCCTGAGGGACTCCGATGGTGACTGGCAGAAAGGATGAAATTTGATTTTCCCAGAGCACTGCCTGTTGCCTGTTGCTGAGGTAGGATCTGAACCATTTAACAGCCTGAGAGTCAAACGAAAGGGATTCAAGAATATTGATTAAGAGGGTGTGGTTTACCCTGTCGAAAGCTTTAGAGAGGTCAGTAAAGAGTGCAGATGAGAGGATGTTTTTATTACAGTTTCTAGTGATGGTATCTGTAAAGGATAACAGGGCAATAGTGGTACTATGTGATGGCCTAAAGACATGTTGGCAGTTTGCTATTATGTTATGTTGAGATAGATGATGTAAAAGTTGTTGGTGAATGCATTTTTCCATACTTTTTGCTAAGGGTGATAGGAGAGCTATTGGCCGATAGTTAGAGTAGTCATTTGAGTTCCCACCTTTACGTAAGGGGATAATATGGGAGATTTTCCAAATATCTGGAATGGTTCCTTCTTGGATTGTCCTATTTATAAGGATGGATATAGTGTAGGCAATTACTTTGGCTATTTTTGAAGATATTGGGAAGGTAGCTGGTCAGCAGAAGGAGTACATGGCTTGAGTTTTTGAATTAATTTATAGATGAGAGTAGTAGAGATGGGTTGTAGTTTGAATTTAGGTAGAGAGCCTGGTGAGGTGATGGGAAGGCTTGAGTTATCTGGGATAAGTTGACTAGCTAGAGATTGTATGGTCTCAGTGAAGAAAGAATTAAAGGTATTGGCAGTTTGATGGGGGGTATTTGGATCTGCGTCAAGTGGGGTGGGTGTTCGAGAGTGACCTGGGGAAAGGAGTTTATTGATACTAGACCAGAACTTCTGAGGATTATTTTGGTGAGTTTGTTGCAGTTTACAGTAGTAGTTCTTTTTATCTGTAAGTATTGCCTTTTTTGTACTATTTCTGAGCTGCCTAAAATTTAGATGATCAGAGATATTTCTGTTAGCTCTCCACTTAGCCCAAGCTTTGTTCCTAAGCAAAATTTGATGTCTGGTTTCTTTAGAAAGCCATGGGGTTGGGTTAGACTTCATTCTGATGGACTGTTTGGGTGCATGCCTATTCAGAAGAGATAAGAATTTAAGAGTTAAGATACTTTACAGCCTCTTCAAGTGGAAGGGTTTTTAAAGGGTTCCAGTCGCAGGCACTAAGTTCAGTTTGAAATAATTCTGAGTTAAAGTGTTTGGTAGAGCGTGCTATCCTAAAGGTGGGGAGGTTGGGAAGATTCTTCTTTTCTCTTATGAAGTAGGTCAAAAAATTATCACTTACATCGTCTGGCAGTGTTCCTACCTTGTAAGATTGTTTCTGTTTATTTATGACTATCCAGTCTAAGGTGCTCTCTTTTTTGTTTGTTTGTTAATTCTGGTTGTAGAGGTTATGGTTTGGCTAAAGCCATGGAGGTTAATATGAGATGTAGGATTTTCAGCACTAACACCTTTCCAGTCAATATTAAAGTCGCCTAGTATTATTGTTTATTGGGGGTAAGTAGAAGACACCCAGCTTAGTATAGCCTCTATTGTAGTGATATTATTTCTGGGTGGTAAGTAAATGCAGATAATGTATAAAGATTTGTTTGGGTTGATTTGAAGTTTGGTAATGAGGACTTCTGCGTTATTATCCTGGGTTGGATTATATGGTAGGGTAGAGATATGAAGTCCATCTTTAAATAGAACTGCTAATCCACCCCCTTTGCGTTTTGCTCGGTCTTGTCTCACTATGTTGTAGCCTTGGGGAATTATTTCATTGTCTTTAGTTTCTGATTTCAACCAAGTTTCAGTGAGGCGGAGAATATCAAAGGAGTGAATATCTAGGAGGGCATGGAGGTGGGCTACTTTATTATTAGTGCTTTGGATATTTAGATGTCCTATTAGGAGAGAGTTATTGAGTTTGGGGTGGGTTATTTGGATAATGGGGTTGGTAGGGCCAGGATTGGGGTGGATGTCACCGTCTTTTAAGGAGGGATTATTTAGTTTTGTTACTGAATCATACCTAAGGTTAGTTTGAATTTTCACTTTCTTTACTGTGGGTAAATTGTGTTTAATGTGGGAGGGTCTATGGTATTTAGGTAGTAGGTAACTGGGTATGGAAGTTATGTTAGTATGACTATTAGAGGGTATATGAGTGTGAATTGCTGTTTGTTTTAGGGAGTGGTTAAGATGGAAATAGTGCGGTTTTTCAAAGGAGGTAAGAAGGTAGGTCGAGGTGAGGACAGTTGAAAGTATAACTGCAAGTGTTAGCTTGGTTAGATTAGCCAGAGGCATCTTAAAGAGATTATAAAAAAAGAGGAGTGATGAATTAGGGGGTGAAAAGTAGAGGAAAAGAAGATAAAAGGATAATGGAAGTGAAGAGAGGAGGGCACTACTATGTATTAGTTAAGAGTAGGAGGATATGGTAAGGTACTCTAAGGAGTGACTTATTGTGAGTGATTGTTAGAAGGCAGGGGTGTGGCTAGAGTTTGTGGGATGAGGTGAAGTATGGGATAGGTTGGAAGAGAGAGAGGGTGTGGTTAGGGAAGTATAAGTGTAGGACCTCTGGGGTGGGTGGGAATTGGGGGTAGGGTAGGGGAGCGGAGTGAGCCTGTAGGGCAAACGGAGTAGGTCAGAGCTGAGCGAGGCTGAGAGGCAATCAGTTAAGCAGAGAGACTGTGTTCTACAGACTTAGGAAAGGTAAGAGACATTTTCTGTTACTACTTATCAGAAAAATGATGAACAAAGGTATAGCTGTGCAGGGGAGAAAGTTAAGAGTAAATGGTTCTATAACAGAGAGAAAGAAATTTATAAAAAGTGCTAAGGCAGGAAAGGAGGTTTAAACAGAGTTAATTAAGGGGGCCAGTAGCTGTAGTAGTAATTGATAAAAAGCTGTTGACACCAGAGACTTTTTAAGTACCACTGAAGTTTCCTCATATGCAGTCTTGTATATGGAATTAGCAGAATGCATGAGGCCATGAACCCTACGGCTTGCAGTATGTTCCTTGCAGATAGCTGGGTTTTGTTGGCCATTCGTTTGAAATAGTTTGTCAAATGGACCTGCTTTTCCAGAGTGAGGAATGCCATCTGTTCAAGCTTGCTCCCAGGAATACAATTTGTTGGCTGGGCACCAGTTGTGATCTCTTTTCATTGATGGTGTAGCCCAGTGAAGTTAGAAGTCCTTTTACAAATGCCAGGTGCTGAAGTAGCAATTCCTGATTGTCCACTGAATCAGGCACTCGTCCAAGTATGGGTAAATTTGAATATTTCTCTGCCTGCAGTATGCAATAGCTGGAGCCAGACATTTTGTGAATACTCTGGGCGCAGTAGATAAGCCAAAGGGAAGTGCAGAGAACTGATAGTGCATAGAGCCTGCCCTGAAATGTAGATATTTCCTGAAAGACTCCCTTATGGAGATGTACAGATAGGGTGACTAACCAGGCATCCTTGGCTGGCATAGGAAGAAGCTGTTGCAGTGTAATCATTTTGAATTTTGGGACCACCAGAAAGGTGTTGAGAACAGATATATCCAGGATAGGGTGCAAAGAGCCCTCTTTTATGGGCACCAGGAACAGTCTGGAGTAGAAACCCTGTCTCCTTTATTCTACTGGAACAGGTTGAATAGCCCTGATAAGGAGAAGGGAAAGTACTTGCTTTTGAGCCTCTGCCCACTTGTTTGGAGGAAGGTCTGGCAACCCGCTTGGAGATGGCAGTGAGTGGAAGTAGAATCTGTATCCCTGGTATAGAATGTTTAGAACCCATCAGTCCTGAGTAATGGACATCCAATTTTTTGCATGAAGGGTGAGTTTTCCTCCTAGGGGCGCAAGTACTTGGGCATGACTGGGAAGGATAATTAGAAAGTCATTGTGAACTTTTTCCATATGGGGGTGGCTTACCACTCCCTGGTTTAAACACTCCATTGTTTAGATCTCTGCAAACCCTGAGACTGTAGTCTTGGTGGTCTGTTTCCCCTGGGTTTGGACTGAGAAGGCCTGAGAGCAACTGGAAAGGACCTGTTTTTGAAGGCCACTGCCTACTGAATCTAGGTGTCTGCACCTGTAAGAAATCTTTGACGGTTTGCATAGATTTAGCTTTTTCTTCCATCTTTTTAAGAACTTATTCTGCTTTTGTGCCAAACAAATGATCCTGATTTAATGGAGCATCTAGTAATTTTGCTTTGACATGATCAGGCAAGACTTGTTCCTTTAGCCATGCATGCCTTCTCAGTACAGACCCAGTGACAGCAGCCCTGCAAGATGCTTCTAAGGCAACAAACCCACACTGCAAAGTATGTTTGCTAACTTGGTTTGCAGAATGCATTATCTCTTATAAATCTTTATTTTCTGCACAATCTGGAAGTAACACCATTTTTTGTTTAATTAGTTCCATAATATGTCGCTGGTACTTCAACATGTGAAACTGGCAATTCAAAGCCCTGATGGCAAGAGTTGAAGAGGTATATAGCTTCTTACCCCATCTGTCTAAAGCTTTTGAATCCCTGTCTGAAGGGGTAGGGTTTTTAGCTGTAGTAGCCTTAATGCCTTTAGGTCCCTGGGAAATGGTCTCTGGATCCGCAGTAGGATTCTTAAAGAGAAATTTGTGATAGTCAGGTACTCTGTAGTACATGTCAGGTTTTCTAGGAGCTGGTGGTAAGGTGTCAGAAGCAAGACAATTTCCTGAGTCTCTTTTTGGACTAAGGATAGTTCTGGCATTCCCAGTAGAAATGCTCTCTTAAGGTATGCAAGGTTTCACCAAAAGAAAAATCCTCTGGAGGGGAGGCAGAGGGAATGGATTCCTCTGCATCTGAGTCCTCACAGGTAGATAAGGGTATGCCCTGTTAATCAGAAGGGTCAGAATTATCAGACTCCTGGTCTGTAGAATCAGAAGAAAATTAAATGTTTTGTCTTTTGGCAGGGGAAGGCTGGCTTCCCCTAATTAGAGTAATAAGGTCTTCAGCCATTCTAAGCATTTGTTTTTGTGGCATGGGAACTTGAGCATGTGCTTTGGAAGTCAGTTTTCTAGGTGTAGTGTGAACCCTGGGCCTGAGAAACTCGGTAGTTTTAGTTGGAAATGAAGTTGTCAGTTTAATATGAATATCGGTAGGTCGGAATACACCCTCAGAAGCTGGTGCCTGCACAGCGGCTCCAGACCCATCCAAGGTAGAGACATCCGCAAGTTCCATAGTCGAAGAAGCATCTTGCGGCATACCAGACTCCGAACGGGTCTCAGCAGAGGCCTGCGAATCTGTAGAAGCGGGCATCAGGGGTTGCAAAGGCACCTCACTGTGTACCGGTGAACTGGCGACTAGCTTAGCGGAAGCGTCGGTAGCAGTTTTTGACCTATGTGGTCTGTCTCTATCTTTGTGCTTTTTCGGAAGATCGGTAGTCAGATGGCTTACCGAAGCCATTTTGGAATACGGAAAACGAGAGTGAAAGAATTTAGCTACAAAAATAGCCCAACGATGAATGGTTTGGGCATTAAACAAGGCACAAAACCGACAGCGAGGGACGTCGTGGTCTGGGCCAAAACAGGTGATGCATTAAGAATGAAAATCTCTGTGAGGTATTTGCTTTTCACAGGCAAGACAATTGTTAATTTTTTCTGACATCGGTTAGAGCAAGAAAAAAGAATCCCCAATGGGGTACTTAGCTTTAGAAGACTTCAGGTCTGAAACTCGAAAAAACGAAAATTTCAGGTAGCAGCCGACCGGCACTTGCAAACTGCTTCTGCTTTGGGCTCCTTCTCAGCAAGAAAGACTGATGTAATGGCGTCAGCTGCATGTTTTATACCCCTGATGACCTGATGTCATGGAAGAGGTGACAGCAACCTATGCAGAAATCCCAAGACTCTGGTATTCGGGAAGACTGAGGGCTACCTGCAGGCAGATAACCCAAGTGTGATGACTGCAACAGTGAAACATGAAGAACATCCTCAATTATTTCTTTGCAAAGTTGCTAAGACTTGTGGTTCCTCCTTGCTTGTTTATATACCATATCTCTGTAGTATTTTCCATGTTAATTTGCAGACAGCCTGGCTGGAAACTGTCCTGGAAAACTGTTACGTCCTTATAAACTACTTTTGTATCCTTTATATCATTATGAAATCATTTTTTCTCATGAGACTAGCTGCCTTTGGCTGATATGCTGTTTAAACAGGCTTCACAAGCATAAGCAGTCTGTTTAGAATTTGCATTTACAATCATAAAACTACTACTACTTAAGTATATAAAAGTTCTTCATGTCTGTCCACTATAGAAATTCTCTCTTTATGTCCTCTGGGACAGGAAACATCATATCAAAGCAATTTATAGATAGGTTTCAAATATTTCTTAGAGGACATTGTGCCTTTCTAATATGTAAAGTTGCTAAGGGAGAAGGAATCAAAGAAGATAATATATCTCACTACTCTTACAAATTGTCTTCCAGCTGTTGTTTGTTACTGTGTAAAATATTTCAGGAGTGACTGAATTTCTGTCCAGAGTTGGAAAGACTTTCATTTGTTCTTAATCTATGACTGCCCCTAGAAAAATGATTGACGTAAAAGGGCTTATAAAAGATTTTTTTATAATTTGCTGTCATCTCCACACAGTCCATCAATAAATTGGCTTGACTAAGGTGCTGAGTCAATTCTTACATGTTTTAACTACTATCAAACAATCATCCAGATAGGGAAAGGGTTATGTTAAATACTGTACATTCTATGAGGTGCACATAGCTCAAATGATAAGAGTTAAAACTAAAAATGATGATCTGCTCTCTGGAATTTGAGGCATGCTTGAGAGAAGGTCTCAGTGGAATGTGAAGGTATACGTTTTCATGCCCAGTCACGTCATCAAAGAAAAGGAGTAAGGTTTTCAGTTTTCAGACTCACCACCCTAAATGTATTTGCATTTGTAACACCTTTACTGAATTATCACTTAAGACACAGACAAACGTACATTTATATAAAAGACAGCAAACCATGTTACATGTTCACAGTTACTAACAATACACATCACATATATTATTTTATACAATTATTATCAATCCAAAATTATACAAATTGATCTATTCCTGCCTTCCTTAAACCTTACTCCTCCTCCAAAACATTATTCTGAGTGGATTGCTCCCACAATTTCCATTTTCTACATAATTTGCTCCTACCTTTTCCAAAAGATTCTCATTTCCAGTTCTTTTATCTCTGTTATAATATTCAGTACTTCAAATATGAATGGTTTCGACTTTGATTTCCATTTTCTAGTAAGTGCATTTTTGGCAGCCACCAGAGGTAAACTTAACAAAGGCATGGTATGTCTAGGCAATTAGGATCCTATATCTCATCACAGAAAAAATATTTCCTTAGTTATACTCATTTTCTCATACAGTATTTCTCTCAGAGTACTCCACAGGGATTTTTAAAGGCTACCAATTTATTACATATGTACCCAGTTACCTTTTCCTTCCCTACCACACATTCAACATTTGCTATCTAACTGAGTAAAAATTCTTTGAAGTTGGCTTGGGGTATAAAAATACCTATGCAAACATTTCTAAGCTAAAATCTTAAATCTTATAGACCTTGTTGCATATTTGGGAGCCATGCATATGTCCTCCCATTGTTTCCCTGTGAATTGCTTACCCGATCTCTCTCTCTCTCTCTCTCTCTAATCTTTTCTAATCTCTTCTAAGTGATTCCTATAGTTATTGTGCAATATTTTATATGCTCTACAAATGATCCCTTTTTAAACAACAGCATCTATTCTAGATAGAAACTAAAAACTCTACCACAGCAAGTCTTTCACTTAGGATTCCTCTATCCCTTTCTGTTTGACTATAGTCAAATGTTAATTCTTGATAGGGAAGGCAGTCTCGAGCCTGCAGTCCAAACATCTTCTTGTCTCTTCCCACTTTATTACCTTTACCTCTCCAGTTATTTACTCCCAATACCTTGGCTCTTTTTCCAGTTTTCCCCAGTAAATGCCAGCCCCCTCTTGCTTATTCTCTGTACCCCTAATTGTGTTCATCCCTATTGCCAAAATCTCCTTTTTCTATTATTGTGTTGGCTTAGTTCTTAAAATACTTTCTGCTACTTTATGGATATAATATTCCTTATGGCTGTTGCTATTCTCCTTGGGTATCTGTATCCATAATGCCACGCTCTCCTAATTTATTGAACTTCTCCACTGCTTCATCAGCATCCTTTTCTACTTTGAATTATTACTTTCTGCTTGTGCTATGTATAGGAGTCTTAACTGTGTAGCTGTAAAATTTGTATTCAAATTAGGTAATGCTAAACCACTTTGTTCTATTGGAAAGATCAACTAATCCTACCTAACCCTTGCCCTCTTTCAATCGCCAGTAAAATCCTTCAACTCTTTATTAATTACTATCCACAACTTCTCTTCTGGTTGATAAAAATATACCTGACCTGTATATAAAACTAAAGGGACTAAAAAATTTTCACTGCTTGTACATTGATATCGATAAACAAGACCTTCTAGTTTCTCAGTGTTTGTGTTATATTTTTTTAACTCTCTTCTCACATATCCTTAGTTGCCACAGCAAAATCCTTTTTATCCCATAGTCCTAAATACTTAATTTTATCATGTTTCCGTAGATATGGATATTGCTGTATCAATTTAAGTGCAGGTACATAGTTTACAAGGTTCTGCTTTCCAATCTCGAAATACTGAAACACCGAATTTCAGTATGTCGAGATGAGAATCATGAAAGTGCAGTTGTTCAAAACTGCATAATAATGAAACTGAGTATGCCAACTCTGAGACAGTTGGTGTGGTCTGTTGTGTATAGTATGCTGTCCCCTGAAGGTGTAGTGGTTTTTGGGATGTAGACATAGCATCCGATGTGTGGTTATATGCAGAGACTCAGGTAGGTGTGTAATGTGTAAAGGTTTTGGATAGAAATGTGTTATGTTTTAATTTGTTGGGAAGTTTTAGAAGTAGGTTGGGATAGGTAGGTGACAGTGTGTGTGTGTGTGTGTGTGTGTGTGTGTGTGTGTGTGTGTGTGTGTGTGTGTGTGTGTGTTTTGAAAGTGCTGATTTTTGTACATGTGTAGTGTGAGCATTTTCCAGGGGTATAGCTTTGACAGTGTGCAATGGAAGCGTAACTGTAGGTTTGTTGTTTTTCCCATGGTAGTGCGACCTCAGAGTTGATATATATAACTAGCAGGGGTGTGGGGGGGTTTCAGGGGAGCTTGACCCCCCCCTGCTTAAACATAGATTACTAGGGTTTTGTTGGTGTGTGTGTTGTTTTGGTTTGTGATGGTGTAGAGTGGAAGGTCGTGTTTATATTTTTATTTTTTACGGTGGAGGGTACATTTAAAAACAGAATGTCGCATACTGAAAATTCAGTATTATGAACTTTCTGTATAGTGATGTTCTTTTTTTAATTTTTCATTGTAGTAGATTTTCGTGATTCTCATCTCAACATCGAGATTTGAAAGTAGAACCGTTTACAGCCACAGCCTTTGTTTTGTCTTCATTAATTTTATGTGCCAAAAAGCCTTGAAACTGTCTCAGAATGTTCCACAACACTGAAATGTCCTTTTCTGGTTTGATCAGGTACAAAACAATATTGTCTGCAAATAAGGCCAGCTTTTCTTGATTACCATACCAATTATGGCCTTGAATTTCTGAGTCCCTTATTTTCCTTTCCAATGGCTCTAAATATGTAAATAGCAAGGGGAAGAGAGGACAATCCTGCCTGGTTCCTCTGTTCAGACACAGCTTATCAGAGACACAACCCTCCCACATTAATGTTAGCCTGCAATCCCTCATATATCCTCCTAATTGGCTCATAATATGTAAATAGCAAGGGGAAGAGAGGACAATCCTGCCTGGTTCCTCTGTTCAGACACAGCTTATCAGAGACACAACCCTCCCACTTTAATGTTAGCCTGCAATCCCTCATATATCCTCCTAATTGACCTTATTATTGTATCAGGAAATGCAAATACTTCTATTGCCTTACTCATGAAATCCCAGCTTTCTCTGTCAAATGCATTCTCTGCATCAGAATAGTTATCGGATGTGTGTTGAAGCTTTCAATTAAATGCACATTTATTTGGAATATAATTTACATCTTATCTAGCTCAGTTATTGTGCTGTGGGGAATAATATGTAAATTTTCTCTGTGCTCATACTAATAAATTTTTGCCTTCAATACCAAATATTTTCATAAATTTCTTCAGAAATCTACCATCTGTTATGTTTTCCATTCTAGGTGCCCCAGATATATCCTCACTGCTGTAAAATAAGTTGCAGTTCCCAACTATAACATTCCCTGCTGAAAGCCGATTTCTCCTAAAATTTTTCTTGAGCTCCACAACAGAGGTTTTAGGTGGAGTATAAACAGATGCCAATGCAATCCTCCTCACTTGCCAGTAGCCCCTTATTGCCACAAATCTACCATTACTATCATTTTTCCGCTCTTCTATCACTATTGGAGCTCTTCTAGCAATTAGTACATGTACTCCCCTTTTCAATTGTTACTGATATTGTGCTGATTATCCATCCTGAAATCCATTCTTAATCAAGTGTACATGCTTACTTCAGTACTCTTACCTTTTAGTCTATACCTATGAGGCCATTCACATTCCAAAATAATATATTTACTGTAGCCATTATGATAACAAGTTATTATTCCCACCTATTATAAAGGACAACTTTTTAAATGTCTATTTTCAGCTGTTGTGTTACATGCACACACTGATGTTTGGCAGGTTGTTCCTTTATAAAGCTGTTTCATGTCATTTCCATTTGAACATATCTCACATTTGTAAGAACTTTTGTTTTAATGAAAACCCTCAAACAAAAAAACAAACACACCCAGGCACCACAATAACCTATTAACTTAAAACACACAAAAACTGTATACATCTTCAAATAATGAAGTTTAACCATCCTGACAGGAACAACTGTCCTAAATCAACAGCTGCACCCACAGGCATTAACTAACCCAACATTAAGTTTATCAATGATAAAGTGCATGTTACAGCCTTTGCTCCTACTTGCACTAAATGCTATCTGTTTTTGTCTTATCTTTATTTTCTTCCCAGATGTGAAAAAACACGTATATGCTTTCAGGAAAAAATAACTTTTAGCCTTCAAAAACTGCACTGGTTATCTTTAAATAAAACTAAATTATACATTGTTCTAGCAAATGCATTAAAGTATTTAGTTACCAGAAAAGCCATCTCTTATTCACATCTTATGATTTCAAACTATTTTTACTGACCTCTTGATTTATTGCCTCCATCTTTAGTGAGCTTTTTTTCCCATGGAAACATAAGAACAAATGCACTTCTGAACTAACACTAAACATTTATTTGCAAAAGGAAAATTATTACATTGTGGTCTCTCACTTAAAAAAAAAACACTTGCTTAAACAAAAAAAACTGTCATTAGATTAAGCCAATGATATTAATTCAGACATTCATTACCCAATATAACCCTGATATTCTCGCTGTAACTGAAACTCAGCTTAAACACAATATAAATGCCTCCAAAATTACACTTTCTGGCTATAATGTCATCTGTAATGACTGTATACACAGGAAAGGTGGTGGTATTGCTTTAATATTTCTCAACAACTACCACATGGTTCAGTCCTGGGTCCTCTCCTGTTTGGTATCTACTTCTCTGAAGTACAGGCTAACACAGAAGGTCTTTGGCTAACAAAGTCTGTAGATGACTGCAAACTAGGAGCCATACTCGAAACTCCTAACGATGTGGAAATACTACAAAAGGGCCTCACTGAGACAGATGCCTGGTGTCAAAGCCATGGCCTGAAGCTCAATGCCAAAAAGTGTATTGTCATCCCCTTTGGTAAAAACTCTGTACCCATGAACTACCACATAAGTGGTAGTCTACTTAACGCCAATAGTGTGATAAGAGACCTTGGGACACAGGTACACAGTATTCTCTCCTTTGATAATCACATCACCACAGTGGTCAGGAAACCTTCTACGTGGCTCACCTCATCACAAAAGGTTTCTCATCCAGAAAAAAGAGAGGTCATTGTTCCCCTCTACTCATCACTGATTAGACCCATTATAGAGTACAACGCCCCTTTTGGTGTGTACCTCACAAGACATCTACAACAACTGGAAAGGCCGCAGAAATACCTCACAAAGAGGATTACTGGCCTCAAACAGATGCCCTAAGCAGACCGTCTCAAAAAACTCCAGCTTTACTCCGTCACATATCGCCTACTCAGAGGCAATCTCTGCCTAACACACAAAGCTATGTCAAACCCAGAGCTGTTGGACATGCTCCACTTAAAGAAATCCCAATCCCTCCGAGCTACACACTCTATGGACCTAAACCTTGTCACCACAATAAACAGAACATGCTAGAGGGATAGATTCCTGTCCAGAGACTTCCCATACTCTGGAACAGACTACCTATCTATGTCAAACAGAGCTCCTCATTAGCAAGAAAAATCTTGATGACTGGATGGGAAATAGGAAATTCACCCCAGGGATCACTTCTGTGGCTCTGCTCGACAGGGGCACAGGAAAATAATTTTCTTGGATGGCGAAAGCCATGGTACCTTTTTGGCTAGGCTTATATAGGCCCGAGGGCTAATAGCCTAGTCCCTACCTATGAACATTTCCCCTTACAAGAAACCAATATTAAAATTAATTTCAGCAGAGCTTTTTATTACATTTCTGAAATTAAACAAATATGTATTACTGTTCTTGATATCCTTACTGGTGACAATACAGATGTTCTACACTGGATGTCCTTAACAGCGTAAGGTTAACATCCTTAAAAGAGTTCTTTAGCTATGTCAAGAACCTAAGTGGAAACTCTCAGATATGCTCTGAGTTAGTGCAGAATGGCACAAAATACACTGAACCAACTTATATTGCCAACATTCTGGCAGACAGGTTTAGTGCAAACTTCACTCCCCTCTCACCCCCTAAAGAGCCCATAACCATACAAGAAGAATGTAGGGGCCCCATCAATCACTGACACACACATTATAAAAGCCCTATCCAAAGCCAAAAACACAGCTTCAATAGGACCAGATGGTGTCCTAGGCTGTGTTTTACAAGAGCTCCAAAATGAACTAACCCCTCACCTAAACACACTGTTCAAACTCAGCCTCTCTACAGGCTACGTACCCACAGAGTGGCGCACAGCAACAGTTATCCTCCTCCACAAAGGTGGAGCCACAATGGACCCCGGGAACTATCGCTTTATAAGCCTGAGTAGCCTAGTCTGCAAGGCTATGGAAGGCATCATCATGAAACTCATTAAGAGACATTGGGAACCTCCAAACCTTGGACCCTACCCAGCTTGGCTTTGTTAAGGGCAGATCATGCCTCCTAAACCTGGTGGACTTCTTTGAGACAGTTACCAAGGCATTAGATGAGAGAAAGGAGGTTCACACAGCCTACTTAGACCTCCCAAAGGCTTTCGACACCATTCCCATTCTAGTAAAATAGACAAGCTCACCAGCTTGAACATAAACCCCTACATCACGAGATGGGTTGCCAACTGGCTCATGGATAGAACCCACATGGTGAGAGTTGCAGGCTCTACGTCAGACTCTAAACTGGTTACAAGTGGCGTCCCCCAGGGCTCAGTTCTAGGACCCCTCCTGTTCGGTATATATTTCTCAGAGATACAGGCAAGAATAGGAGGACTATGGCTGACCAAGTTCGCAGACGACTGCAAACTAGGGGACATAATTGATTCTCCGGCTGATACAGACACCCTCCAGATGGGTCTCACTGAAACAGATACCTGGTGTCAAAATCATGGCCTCAAGCTAAATGCCAAAAAGTGCATAGTCATCCCCTTTGGAAAAAACAAAGTACCCGTGAACTACCACATAGGTGGTAGTCCCCTAAATACAGAAAATGTAATAAGGGATCTGGGGACCCAAGTAAACAGTAATCTCTCCTTTGATAATCATATTGCCAAGGTTGTTAGAAAATCCTTCTATGTGGCCCACCTAATCACAAAAGGGTTTGCATCTAGAACAAAAGAGGTTATTGTGCCTCTCTACTCATCACTCATTAGACCCATCATAGAATACAACGCCCCATTTGGGATGTACCTTACAAGACACCTGCAACAGCTAGGAAGACCACAAAAGTATCTCACCAAGAGGATTACTGGCCTCAAACAGATGCCCTATGCAGCCCGATTCAAGAAACTTCAGCTGTACTCGGTTGCATACCGCTTATTCAGAGGTGATCTCTGCCTGACATACAAGGCCATATCCAACCCAGAATTGATGGACATGCTCCACCTAAACAAAAAAACAAATCCCGGAGAGCCACACGCTTTAGAGATATAAACCTCACCACAATGATAAATAGGACATGCTGGAGGGATAGATTTCTATCCCAGAGACCTCCCATGCTTTGGAACAGGATTCCAATATACATCAGGCAGAGCCCCTCACTAACACTCTTCAAGAGAAACATTGACGGGTGGATGGGAAACAGAAAATTTACCCCGGGGATCACTGCAGTGGCTCTGCTGGACAGTGGCGCAGGGAACTAATGGCTCTGCTGGACAGAGGCACAGGGAACTAATCTAAGGGGGTGGCGAAAGCCACCGCATTCTGGCTAGGCTTATAAATGCTCTTGGGCAGATAGCCTAGTACTTACCTATGAAAAATCCCAAAAGAAAAAATACTAAGTGATTTGAATATCAATTGGTTGAACATAAACTCTAACTCCACTACATCTAGTGTGAACTTATTAAATTTTACACAACTAATTAATAGCTCAACACATTACGGCAAGACATCCAATTCCCTAGTAAACTGGATCCTAGTATCAGACCCAAGCAAATACACCACCTCAAGTACAATGTCTGACTGTCTCAGTGATCATTTCCCAGTCTATACAACCAGACATCTGACACATCCACTTAAACAGCATGCTTATAAAACAACATGCAACCTTTCCATGTTTAACCCAGACAATCATTATTACCCTATTATCTATTAACTGGAACATCCCAAAATCCTCCTCTTAGATGATGCTCTAAAGTAATTCAGTCCATCTTTCCTGAATAACCTTGCACCTCCTAGAAGGAAGAGACTAAACACAAATAATGCAATTTGGCTATTCAAAAACAGTAGAATGCTAATGTGGGATAGAGAAACACATGGAAAGAATGGCAAAAATATAAAACACCACAATATCTTGAAAACTTCATAATGCTTCGCAATTATATTAAAAAGCAAATTAATGAAGACAAAAATTATGCAATATTAACTTTCAGAATAATAGTAAACACAACCCTAAAAAGGTCTGGATAGCCATTAAAAATATCTTGCATCCTAGTCATAAATTCAACCCTAACCCCTCTACCAATAACATATCACTCAAAACCACAAAACAATTCAACTCTTATTTCATAGACAGTAAGGTATCTCTAACCAAGGATTCCCCAATATCGATTCCCATCCCTTCGTAGAAGCCACGTTATTTATCACATCCACTTTCCCCTTCAAACCTGGGCCCATGTCCTATATAAAACTGCTCTTAAACTCAAACCATACTCTACTTCAGCTGATGACCTTCCAAGACAGTACCTTAAAATAGCAGCATGACAGCACTGTCTACCCTTTCTCAATTCGTATAAATAGGTCAGTCTAGGAATCCCACATTCCCTCTCTCTGAAAAAAGTCACACATTATCCCTCTGCACAAAGGAGGAAATTCAACAGATATTGCTAACTTTAGACATATGTCAGAAATAAAAGAAAATCTGCTAAACAAAAATCAGTCCAGAGTGAGAAAGAAAAGCTAAAAGCTTTTCTTTACGACTCTGGACTGATTTTTGTTTAGCCGTTTTTCTTTCTGACTCTGGACTGATTTTTGTTTAGCAGCACCAATTTGTTAGTAAGATATCTCTTTTTTTAACTTTAGACATATAGCAATCTTACCACCCCAACAAAAAACTTGAAACATGTATTCAAAAACAATTGCTACATTATCTCCAGCAAGAAAATCTCCTATCCCCCACACAACATGATTTACTTCCTTCTCATAATACTAACACTGCACTTCTAACCTATATAAATGCTGTCATGTAAAGCTAGAGATAACAGCAAACCAGTTTCCGCCTTATTACTAGACTTGTCTAAAGCCTGCAACATAATTTGTCACAGCAAACTTCTACTTCAGATGTCTTCATTAGGTGTCTCGGAGCCCACGCTTCATTGGTTCAAAAGCTACCTATCCAAAAGGTATCAGTCAATAAAATGGCTCTCGACCCTCTTTCTATATCTCCCAGTCACCACCAGTGTACTACAAGGCTCTATCCTTGATCCCTTCCTCTTCAACATTCTCACTAACACCCTCCACACAACATACCTCCCTAATACAGTATGCGGATGACTACATTCTCTTTTGCACATCTGACATGGCACACCTCAAAAAAATTACTCAGAAAGCTTTAACATCAACTGAAACATGGCTCTGTAACTCACAACTCATGCTCAACCATACAAAAAAAAAAAAACTACCCCCCCAAATCCCTCTTCCATGAAAAAAAACTAAATTTAAAGTTCTCTCTTAATAATACAACCACTGAAGTCACTTCTCATAGTACATTATTAGGAATGATAGAGGATGATAATCTTAAAGTTCATAGGAGGTTACTAGGCTAATGGCCCTGAGGCTCTTATAGGCCTAGCCAAGAGTTTATCACTAAAAAAGAAACCTCAGTCAGCACCTGTAAGCGTGTCCCTCTCTAGTATAAATGACAAACAGGCTGGGTAGTTTGTTTATATGCTTTATTACATAGAAACACATTGGGATGGATAGCAGCATTACTAAATATAAATGAACTGATTGACTGACAGACTATACAGACTATACAGACATACATGCTTACATCTCAACAGCTTACTACAAAATGGCATTCAGGCTTGTATGTGCTCAGTATTTATACACTTGTGCAAGCCCCCAGAAAGCTTCTTAAAGCAGTAGACACATATTGATCTACAGCACCTGTCGCCCCTGTCAGTGATGGACACAAGTGGAACCCCTGGGACAAATTTGTGGTTTCCCATCCACTCATCAAGGTTGTGTTTGAAGAGGGTCATCGAGGTACTGTGTTTTACATGTATGGGAAGTCTATTCCAGAGACGGGGCAGCCTCTGACAGACAAACTTGTCTCTCCAGCAGGTTTTGTTGATGCTGCATATTTGATTTAAGCCTTTTGAGTGGGTAATGCGTGAGGAGTTAGACTTACGGATATGGAGCATCTTTAGTAGGGCAGAGTCCGAAATTGCCTTGTAGGTGAGACACAGATCACCTCTAAGCAATCTGTACGATACCGAGTAGAGGGATAGTGATTTGAGCCTGTCTGCATACGACAGATGTTTAGGCCATGGATTCTCTTTGTGAAGTATTTCTGTGGCCTTTCCAGTTGATGCAGGTGTTTGAGAGGTACATACCAAATGGAGAGTTATACTCAGTTACTGGCCAAATGAGTACAGAGAGGTAATAACCTCCTTTTTTCTGGATGCAATCCCTTTACTTATGAGATGAACCAAGTAAAAGACTTTTCTGCCCACTGCCTCTAACTGATGGCCAAATGTGAGATTCATGTCACCCTGAGTACCCAGGTTACTTACCACAGGTTGGGTGCTTAGGGGTTGCCGCTGATGTGGTAATCAGTAGGGGCCGTGTTTTTGACGAATGGTATGAGAATATATTTTTTTGCATTTAACTTAAGGCCATGCTTTGGAACCATTCATTTGTTGTGAGGCCCTATTGCAGTATGCTAACATCAATTGGGGAGTCAATGACAGCACCCAACTCACAGTCATCTGCAAACTTGGTCAGCCACAGGCCTTTTGTCTTTGCCTGGACCTCTGAGAAGTAGATGCCAAACAGTAGGGGTCCCAAGACAGATCCCTGGGGAACACCACTAGTAACGGGTCTGCTGTCGGCGGTAGAGGCACCCATTTTGACCTTATGGGTCCTATCAGTCAGCCAGCTGACCACACACCTGATGAGATAGGGATTTATGCCAAGCTGTGTTAGCTTTTCGATGAAGCCTGAGTGGGGGACTGTGTCAAATGCCTTGGCCAAGTCAAGGTAAGCTGCATGTCCTGACTTTCCCTCATCCAGGGCCTCAATGACAGTCTCAAAGACGTCAACAGGTTCAATAGGCAAGATCTGCCCATGACAAATCCCAATTGGGTGGGGTCAAGTGCTTGGAGATTGCCTATGTCCTTGTTTATCAGATCCATAATAATACGCTCCATGGCTTTACAGATCAGACTTGTCAAGATAATGGGGCAATAGTTCCAGGTCAGTAGTGGCACCACCTTTGTGCAAAGGGATGACAATGGCAGTTCTCCACTCTGCTAGAATGAAGCATGTGCTTAATGCTTAGGCTGTGGTTGAAAACCTGCATATACAAAATTCCATAACAAAAACTCATCAAAAACTAGGAATGTTTTATAGAGACAAGAACTTTCTTACCAATGCAACTAAAGCTAAGCTACACTTGCCACTTCTTAACACCTTCCCATACTTCTTTATGCGCTCCCATCCTTACTAACCTTCAAGCATGACAAAAATCAAAACTTGAAAAACAATATAACAAAGTTGATAAATTTGCAGCAAATACTCCTTTTACAGCGCATCACTGTATAGCACAAAAAGTCTAAACTGGTTAGAACTACCCCATCAACTTAATATATCCATAGCTTCTTACCACATATAAAATTATACAGAATCCATCCACTTGTCTGGAATTACACAACATTCTATGCAACTATGTTTCCAGTCAGTCATTATGTTCCAATTACCAAAACCTCCTGTCTGTCCACAAACCTATCCGCTCTGCTGGGCGCTGTCTGTAGTTGTATCATGTTGCTAAGGCTTGGAACTATTTATCTGTATCCATCAGGTCAATACCTTCCCTCCCATCCTTCAAAACTCTGAAATTCTGAAATACTTCCTAGCCAAAAGCTGGCTCTGTTCTTGCTCAACACCAGTCAGCAAGGATAAACTATATCCCTAAATCTGAACAAATACCTATTCATACCTTGCATCTCCTTATACTTCTTTTGTCACTCACTTCCTTACCTCTATCAATTTCTCTCCCCTGGCTTTCTCTCTAAATATACCATTAGCCTGCGATTGTCTCACTTTGTATATCAATTCCTTTTTGTATTATACCAACTTACCTTTAATTTCTCTATAAATTGGCTAAAAGTTCTCTATTAAATCACTGTCATATAACTTGTGTCTACTCTTAACCAATGTTTTCATATTAAGTCTAATTTGGCATAGTTATTTAAACAGGAACTCTTTTTTGTATTATTTTTAAAAACTGTAAAATTATTGTTCTTAAAATGTTTTGTAATACTTTCGAGGTTTTCTCCCTGGGCCTCCACTGAAAATCGGTTCCTACCCAGTTGGACTTCCCTGGAATCCAATGTCAATCATAAGTATATTAACCTATGGAGAAGTAAAAGAAAACACTTCAAATCTACATATATTATCATTGCTACACTTTTACACTGCATCTCTCATCCCAACAGCCCAAAATTATAGCTTATTTACTTAAACATGCTTTTGTTCGGTCTTTCTTCTCTTTTTACACTGTAATGCCTATATCTCTTAAAACAAGGAAAAAAGTACTTGTTTACTTTAGTATCTTTATCACATACAACAATTATTGAAAATGCTTTACTATATAACATGCAATTTACATCATGAAATGTTTTATACAAATACTGCTGAGAACAAAAATTGTTTTATTTGCATTTACTTTCTCTCTTTTTTTCATTTTAGTATCCTTCCAAATATTAATGACATGAAGTGTGGTATATGCCTATCAGTACCCCCCAAGTTTAACAATGTCAACAAAATCCAGTCTTTCTCAGCCTCTTTTTTTTTGCAAAGCCAAATTTCACAAATGTGACCTATATTTTCAAGTCTCACGTTTATTCACTAATTTCAATGTTACTGGTCTTCTTCCTGTTCATCTATATCCCCCAACCACTGACTCTGGTTCAAGCCAAGTTACTCCTGATTCGTCCAGGCAACTCCTATGCTTTTTTCTGTCTCTCAAGCCTTTTCACTGTCAAAGTCTCTCTATGAGCTTTATTATAAGAAGAATGTGAAATAGAGTCAGCTTATGTTTGACGGCTCACTTTCTGTTACACAAACTTTTGTATTTCCTCCTTAGCCTGTTCTGCATAAAAAAATGATTAATTCTCCAGGAAAAATATTCTGAAGACAGCTGGATACAGCATCTTGAATTTCAAAAATACCTCTTGAAATTCCCTGACTGTTGGGATAAATGTGCTTCTTTTCTGTCTGTTCTACAGTGAATAACCATTTTCCACAAACACTCTGCTGTCTCCAATTTTCAATATTGTGGCCTTCAGTAACAGTTCTGTAAGTTCAACTTTAGCATCTTTACTAATACATGTCTTGGTTGCTTTCCCATGGCCAAGTTTGGAGCATACACATGATGTTGCCTGTCAATTAACAAATCCTGATATGGAAATACCAGTCCAGTAACTTATTTGTGCTTTTATAAAATTAGTACAGTCTGCTCCTTCCAGTTTCTCTGGTACAGCAGAAAATCTGATTTTTTTTCCGCATGTTCTGTTCCCTAACTCTACTATTTTTAAACAGCTTTTCTTAATCAGTCTCATACTCGGCCAGCTTTTTTCCCTTCATTTTGAACTCTTTTTTCTTCTTCAGTTTTATCAGTTCATCTGAACACCTGTTTAAAGTTTCTTCCATTTTCCAACCTTTGTTACTTGAGTTGATACTCCTTCAATGTTCCATTTATTTTAATCAGCTCCGAGTACATTTGACTTATTTTTCCTATAAATTACTGGAAGCAATCTCTTGTACCAAAGCTGGAACATGAACTGTTTTTTTTGAACAGATGTAGGATTCTTCCCAGTCAATGTTTTCTCATCACCTTTACTAGTTGATTTTCTTTCTGGCACTCCTAGTTTCTTCTTTGCTGGTATCCAGGCAGTGTACTTGCTAGCCAGCAATTGAATTTTACTAAAACAAACTGAATTACTGGCCCAATGGGAACATGTCTGGGTCAGTCATCGTTTAAAATAATCAGCCAAATTATGATAAGATAGAAACCACCCATTCTTCCAAAAGAATAAGTAGGGGGTTGGAGGGTGGAAGGTTGAAGATACATGAAAATTGACAACTGAGATGGAACATTATAGTAAGTATATAACTTATTTATCTGACATTGTCAATTTTCATGTTATTCTCAACGGACGGGATAGAGTCCCCAGCTACCTTATCTTCTGGGTGGATTAAGGAAGGATATTCCTAAGCACCATTGAACCAAATGATGCTCTACCCCTGGAGACCAGATCCAGTTTGTAATGAGTAATAAAGGTATGGGGGTTAGCCCACATTGCAGCTCCATATATATTTTCCATGGATGCTCTAACTTGAAAAGCAGCTGATGTAGCTACACCTCATCGAATGAGCCTTTGGGAGTTTTGAAAGAGTAACACTAGATTTGGAATATGTAAAGGAAACGCAATTAACCAGCCATTTTGCTAAAGTCACTTTAGATACGGCTTGTCCCAGTTTGGCATGAGAGAAGGATATAAAAAGTTGATCTGAATTTGTAAAGTCTTTTGTCCTGTGTAGGTAGAAACGTGATTGTCTATGTACATCCAAAGAATGTAAACAATAACCCCATTTATTAGAATAGCTGGGAAAGAAAACTGGCAGGTTAATACATTCATTGTTGTTGTCAGAGACCACTTTTGGAAGAAATGATGGACTGGTTCTGAGTGAAGCCTTGTCCTTATAAAAGACAAGATATGGAGGTTTAGATGGTAGGGCTTGAATCTCTGAAATTCTTCTGGCAGAAGTGAGCGCAACTAATGGAACAATCTTTCAAGAAAGGAACTTAATATAACAAGTGTGGGTAGGTTCAAAGGATTGCTGAGTAACTGTTTGTAATACCAAGTTGAGGTCCCATGGGTCTTTGAAGGGAGGTTGTAACATAAGAGTACCCTTCAGGAAAGACTTACAGAGTTTGTGAGAGACCACAAAAGAGTCTTTAAAGCAAATATGGAAGTTGTTGGAGATGGCTGCTGATAGAACTTTGATGGTGGAGGCAGAGGCCCCACTGTCAAAAGCAATGCCAAGAACTTGAAAATTTCATAAATTGGAGCTGAAATGTGGTCAATATCATTATGTAGTGCCCAATATACAAATTTCTTTCATTTACTAGAATACAGTTTTCACATGGAAAACTTATGAGACGATAGAAATATGCGTCAAAAAGGAGAAGAGAGTACAGGTTGCCTGGCTACTACAGGAAGTGGAGATACCAAGCTGTCAGCTTGAGATTGTGAATGTCGGGATAGACCATGCCTATTCGGTGGGACAGAAGATCTGGAGCTGGAGCCAATATCCAAGGTTGTTCAATTAGGTGAGGTCAAAAGAAGGGGAACCAAATCTGTCGAGGCCAAAAGGGAGCTATGAGGATGACTTTGCTCTTCAACATGATGGCTTTCTGAAGAAATTTGGGAATCAAAGATATTAGAGAAAAGGCATAAAGACCGGAGGGCCAATCATGAAGAAGAGCATCCTTTGGGGCTTTCACCATTAAAGTACTAGGGCAAAGTAGCTAGCTCATTTGTTGTTTAGAGGAGAGTCAAATAGATCACAGCAAAGCTGGCCCCATGACCAAAAAATTATCTCGGACACTCTCTCAGGAACCACTTGTGAGGTAGAAGAATGGATCTACTTAACTTGTCTGATATTACAATGGTCTTCCCCGGAATGTGTATTGCTAAGAGAAAGTGGTTTGATGAGACTGCCCATTGCCACACTCTCAGGGATTCTTGGCATAGTGGATAAGACTTGGTTCCTCCTTGTTTGCCGATATACCAGACCACTGACATGTTGTCTGTTTGAATCACAATCGTTCTGGAGGGGAGAGTATCCCGAAAGGCTTGCAATACTAAGACAACTGCCCTCATCTCTAGAACAGTGATGAGTAAAGAACAGTTTTGTACCTACCATAAATGTAGATGTTCAAGTGTATACACTGCTGCAGTCATCACACTTGGGTTATCTTGCATCAGGCGGTCCCGCAGTCGGCCCGAGTTGCAAAGTCTTGGTCGGAGTTGGTTGCTGTCGCTTCTTCCCTGATGTCAGTGCACCAGGGGTATACAAGATGCAGCCGATGCCATTTTCTTCAGTTTTTCTTGCCCCAAATGTCAGGTGCCCCCAAAAAGGTAGGCAATGTAAACTGCTAATAAAACATACATACCATACATAAAAAAAGCAACCAAATACTTTATGTTACCAGCAAATACTTCCCATAGGCAGCAAGAGTAGAATACCAGGGTAAGTAACAGCAAGCATGAGGGGAAGGAGGGAGGGTAACCTGGACTGCAGCAGTGTATACACTCGAACATCTGCATTTATGGTAGGTACAAAACTGTACTATGTTCTTCGTGTTACACTGCTGCAGTCATCACACTTGGGTAGAATCGCAAAGCAGAGCTGGTTCTATAAGGCATTAGGGGTGGCTATAAGGCCCTGCAGAACTGCAGTGGCAAAGCCAGCTCTAGATTTAGAGTAAAGAGGCAGATGGTAATGCTTGGTGAAGGTATGTACAGAACTCCAAGTTGCTGCTTCCAAAATGTCCTTGGTGGGTACTCCTCTGAGGTAGGCAGCTGAAGTGGCTGTTGCCCTGGTGGAATGAGACCTTACGTTGTTAGGTGCAGTTTTCCCATGATGTGTATAGCAGAAACATATGCAATGGCCTATCCATTTTGAAATGGTCTGTTTTGAAATGGCTTTTCCCTGTGTTCCTGCAGCATATGATACAAACAATTGCTCAGTTTTGCTGAAAGCTTTAGTTTTGTCCAAGTAGAAGCGTAACTGCCTGTGTATGTCCAAGGAATGCAGTAGTCTCTCCCCTTTATTCTGTGGATTTGGATAAAAAGTTGGCAAGTGAATAGTTTGGTTTAGAGCTACACTTGATACCACCTATGGCATAGAAGTAGGGTTTGTTCTTAAAGACACCCTGTTTTGGTGGAATATGATGAAGGGTTCCACTGCCATTAGTGCCTGTAATTCTGAAATTCTTCGTGCTGAGGTTATTGCCAGGAGCAGAGCATTTTTCCAAGAGACATATTTTAAGTCTGCTGAGTTAGCTGGCTCAAAAGGAAGTAAAGTTAATTTCTCCAAGACAAAGTTGAGATCGCAAGTTGGAGATGGTGCTCTATAAGGCAGTGTTATGTTTTTAGCCCCTCTGAGGTACTGTTTTACCAAAGGATGAGAAAAAAATAGGTGGATCCGTGTTGTAATTAGCAGAGATGGCAGAGGCATGGATCTTAATGGATAAAAAGGAGAGGCCCTTGTCCAGCATCTCAGTCAAGTATTGTAGTATCTGAGGAATATTTGGGACAAGAGGGTCAAGGTTGTGAACCTGGTTCCAGGCACAGAATCTCTTCCATTTATCCGAATATGCTTTCCTGGTACTAGGCCTTCTGGCCTCCAGAATGACATCCATAGCAGCTTTGGAGAGAGGCATTGTTTGCTTGACTAAGGAATTTACCATGCAGCCAGGTTTAAAGTCTTGAGCTGGCCGTGCAGTATCTGACTGTTTTGCTGAGTCAGAAGTTGTGAGATTTGAGGCAAAATCCATGGTGGTCCTTGTGCTAAGTTCTTTAAGATTGGATACCAGTGCTGGCGTGGCCAGTCTGGGGCAATCAGGATCATCTTTTGCCTTTCTTGTCTGGCTTTTATGAGTACCTTTGAAAGGAGATGCAGTGGTGGGAAAGCGTATACTTGTAGGTTTTTCCAGCTGAATGAGAGGGCATCCACTTTCCATGCTTGTGGGTGGTAAGCCCTTGTGCAGAATTTCTGTAGCTGGCAATTCATTGGGGATGCGAACAGATCTATGTCCAGGCTCCACCATTTCCGTGTCATCATCCTGAACATTTGTGGATTTAATTTCCACTCGTATGGATCTATGATGTTTCTGCTTAAGTCATCTGCCAGTGTGTTTTTCCTCTCCTGGCAGGAATTGTGCTTGCAGATGAACTTGATAGGCTATAGCTGTGTTCTGCAAGGTCATGGCTTGTCTGCAGAGGGGATATGAATGAGTGCCCCCTTGCTTGTTTATGTACCACATAACTGTGGTGTTGTCTGTCCTTCGAAGAAGTTGTCCTGGATGCAGAAGGTCCTTGAAAGCTATAAGGGCATTTTGTACAGCTAGCATCTCTTTTTGATTGATCTGAAGATGCCTTTGTTCTGCGTTCCACTTGCCCTGAATACATTTTCCTGCCATGTGTGCTCCCCAGGCGTAATCCGAAGCATCTGTTGTCAGTGTTTGCCTGGCTGTGGGTTGAGTGAAAGGCTGTCCCTTGTTGAGGTGACAGGCTTGAGCCCACCATCAAAACTCCTGTTGAAGGTAAGGAATAAGTGGTATTACTGTTTCCAAACTGTGACGGTGTTGAGACCAGACACTCTTTTAGGTACCATTGTAGTTTCCTCATATGCAGTTTTGCATATGGAATTAGTAGTATGCAAGATGCCATGTAACCCAAGGCCTGCAGAATTTTTCTTGCAGGGAGTTGTGTCTTTGTTGCCATTAATTGGAAATACTGAATCAGTTGTCTTTGCTTGTCTGGCATGAGATAAGCCATCTGGGCCATTGTATTTAAGCTGGCACCCAGGAATATTATCTCTTGTGAGGGCACTGGTTTTGATTTATTTTCGTTTACTGTGTACCCTAGGCAAATTAGCAGTCTTTTTACAAATGCCAGATGCTTTAGAAGAATGTCTTTGCTCTCTACTTGAATAAGGCAGTCGCGCAAACAATGGGTAAATTTGAATTCCTTTTTGTCTGCAAAATGCAATTACTGGTGCCAGGCATTTTGTAAAGACCCTGGGTGCAACAGATAAGCCAAAGGGCAGTGCAGAGAATTGGTAGTGCATTGAACCTGCTAAGAATCTGAGGTATCTTCTGCAATTCTGTCTGATAGGGACATGCAGGTATGCCTCCTTTAGGTCCAATGTTACGAGCCAAGCTTTCTTGCCCAGCATGGGAAGAAGCTGCTGTAGTGTCAACATTTTGAATTTTGGAACATCCAGGTAAATATTTAGAGAAGAAAGATCCAGAATGGGCCTCCAGGCTTTGTCCTTTCTGGAAACTAGAAACAGTCTTGAGTAAAATCCTTGTCCTTGTTCCTGCATTGGTACCTCTTGAATAGCTCTCATGTCCATGAGTGCTGTAATTTGCCTTTGAGCCTCTGCCCATTGATTTGGTGGCAGATTTGGCATTCCTTTTAACCTCGGCAGAGTGCGAAAGTGGAACCTGTAACCTTGAGACACAATATTGAGAACCCATTTGTCTTTGGTGATTAATTGCCAATTTGTGACTGAAAAGTGTCAGTGTGCCCCCAAGGGGGCTGTCAAGAGAGAGGTGTTTGGCAGCTGTAGTGGGAAGTCATTGGGTCTGCTTTTTATAAGGTTGAGGCCTGTCTTCCCCTTCTTTCTGGGTTGAAGTACCCCATTGTCGAGGTCTGTAAGTACCTTGTGGTTGACCTCTGCCTCTTGGACGTATGTATCTGCCCCTTTGAGGTCTGTCTGAAACTGGAAAGGACCAATTTTTTGTTGGCCAATTTCTGCTAAACCGAGGAGGCTGAACCTGTAAGAAATCCTTCACTGTTTGCATAGATTTTGCTTTATCCTCCATTTTCTTTAATAACTCTTCTGCCTTAACTCCAAATAAAACATCCTGCTGCAAGGGTGCAGCCAATAACTTTGCCTTAACATGACCTGGTAAGGTCTGTTCTTTTAACCAAGCATGCCTTCTAATGACAGACCCTGTGACTGCTGCTCTACAGGAGGCCTCTAAGGAATCAAAACCACATTGCAAAGTATGTTTTCCCACTTGTTCAGCTGCATGCAATAAATCCTGCATTTCCTTATAGTTAGGAAGTTCTGAATTTGGAAGCATTTTTTGTTTCAACTGAGACATCAAATATTGCTGATATTTAAGCATATGAAACTGGCAATTTAGTGCTCTCATTGCTAAAGTTGCAGATGTGTATACTTTCTTTTCCCATCTGTCTAATGCCCTGGAATCTCTATCAGAGGGGACTGGATTTTTTGCTGTAGAGGCCTTTACCCCTTTGGGACCCTGGGAAATAGTTTCAGGGTCAGCAACAGGGCTTTTATAAAGGAATTTGTGAGAGTCAGGGACTCTGTAATATCTGTCTGGCTTAACTGGATCTGGAGGTAAAGAATCAGGATTTAAGCTGGATTCAGCATACACATCATCCATAATATCTAACACTGGCGGAATAGCAAGGGGTCTGTGTTGAGGTAATAAAAGGAAATCTCTGAGCATTTTCTTGGATTCTGAGTAATCCTGGCCCTCCCAATGGAAATGCTCCCACATGGTATGTAAGGTTTCCCCAAAGGAGTAGTCCTCTGAAGGAGAGGCTGAAGGAATGGATTCCTCAGCATCAGCATCCTCATAAGGGGGTAAAGAGTATCCTAGGTCTGAGGATGAATCAGAGGAGCTGGACACCTGATCGGATGAGTCATAGTCTGCATCCTGTCTAGGCCTTTTATCAGGAGGAGGGTGGGACCCCCTGATCAGAGTAATTAGGCCTTCGGCCATTCTGAGCATCTGTTTCTTAGGCATGGAGGCCTGTGCTGGTGAATGCTGAAGCTGTTTCTTTGGTTTAGATTTAGCAGAAGATTTAATGGTTAACTGAGTAGGCCTGAAAACACCCTCTGAAGCTGCGGGTTGTTCAGCTACTTCGGAGCCCTCAGAAGGGATAGTCTCGGTAGGTCTCAAGTCTGGTGTATCCAAAGGCCCAGCCATCTCCACGAGGGAGTCAGAGGCGGCCTGTGGTTCCAAAGAAGCGGTCGTCAGGGGCTGCGAATGCACCTCGCTGAAAACCGGAGAACTGGTGATTGGCCTAACAGAGGCTTCGAGATGGACTTCCCAATTTTAACTTCTTGGGTCCTGTCTTTGAGTCAGTTGGCTATCCACCAGGTGACATACGGGTTTGTATCTAACTTCTTGAGTTTGTCAACAATGCCCAAGTGGGGTATTGTGTCAAATGCCTTGGCCAGGTCAAGGTAGGCAATGTGAATGATTTTGCCCTCATCCATTGCTTTGTTGGCCTTCTCAAAGAAGTCCACCAGGTTGAGGATGCATAATCTGCTTTTGACGAAACCATAAGTACAATCCCATGCTAGTTTGGAAGTCGGTGTGTGATTCACACATGCTCTTTGGGGACACACACACACACACACACACACACACACACACACACACACACACACACACACAAAGCGGGCTGCAGTGAGATTAGAACTCTTACCGATCTAGTCTTACACACTGCAGATGACAGCACTTAATGCACATGCCATGGCTCAAGTCTAACAGAAACTTGTAGAGAATAGTGCTTTTATTTATTCCATAGCAAACTTTATCACATCACCAGGAGATCATGCAGACTCCATACAGAAGGCAACCCCACCCAAGAATCGAACCGGAGAACCTCTTGCTGCAAGGTAACAATACTAACCACTGTTCAGAGAGCTGAGTGGCTTGATCAAAACAAGCATGTCCTTGCATCTGTCCTTGGTGTCCCACACTCCCTGCATTTTTATACCTCCTAAAACTGCTCCCAAAGCAATGTCCAAAGCATCAGTGTTGACTGACTCCTTTGAAGCAGGGAAGGAGAATAGGAGAACTAAATTGAAGGATATCTGTTGTCACCACCAAAAGACTTATTTTCTGACAAACTCCGGTACTTTAATCTGAAAAGATAAAGGGTGTTAATACTGGGACCAAAGAGATTTCAGATACCACTGTATCTTACCTATGGCAAGACTGCACATGAGACTCATGAAAATCAAAGATGCCATGATATACAAAATCCTGAAATATTCCCTTGCAGTAACTGAAGTCTGAGTGGAAAACCTTAGTAATAAATCTAAATAAAGATCTACTTTTTTCCTGTGGAAGAAAAGCTCTTTGAACTGAGGTGTCTAGTTGACATCCCTGGAACCCAATCCTGTTTGAGGGAGTCAAGAATCCCAACTTGTGCAATACATCTCTCACCCAACAGAGAGATTCATGACATTTTGAAAAAGACTCTGCAAAGATAAGCAAGCTGTCTAAATAAGGGAAAATGTGAATACCCTGTAACCTGCAATGAGCTATAACTGGAGCTAGAAACTTTGTGAACACTCTTGACACAGTGGATATTCCAAAGGGTAAGGCAGAGAACTGATAATGTGATTTGTTCATACAAAGCATTAGGAAATGACTGAAGTCCAAATGAATAGGGATGTGATGATAATCATCTTTTAACTACTGTGTTACCAGAAAAAATGAAGGAGGAAGAAGAGGTAACAGTTGTGAAGTAACATCATTTTGAATTTGGGCCTTAAAACCAACAGGTTTAGGAAAGAAAGATCAAGAAAGAGGTCTCTAAGCATTTTCTTTCTTTGGCACTAGGAACTTCCTTGAAAAAAACGTTCCCCACCCGAGAAGGAGGAACTGGTTCTATCAGTCCCTGGGACAGCATGTGATGAAGAATAGGTGGAAACAAAACAATCTGATTTGCAGGATGAGGAATGACCCCATGGAAAGGAAGAATTTCCTCTCACTGCCATATGCAACCCTAACAAATGAATTTCAGAACTTATTTGTCTGAAACGATCTGTTGGCAAAGAGAAAAACAGAGAGTCATACTTTCTGGAAGAGAAACAGGGCCAGGCTGGTAGGGGCCACAAGGTCTTTTGAATAGTCACTCAGACTTCTTGAACTGCCCCTGGTTTGGGAAGATTTGAGACTTTTTTTGGAACTCCCTTGCCATGTCTTCTTAAATATCTTTTTGCATAAATTCTGTTGAGACTATTTATTCTGTTTTTTTTTAATTGGATGAGGAGCTTTGGAAAAGGAAGTCTGAAAAATCTTAGTGATCACCTCTACAGCTGAGGGGCCAAACACTAAATCTCTATCCAAGGGAGAATTTAAAATCACATTTTTTACATAATCTGGGAGATTCTGAGAATGTAGAGAAACAAACCTCCTTAAAACAGCGCCAGTGGCCATAACCATGGAAGAAGTATCAACAGAGATATACACGCACTGCAAACAAATAGTGAACTGTGCAACAGAACAAACTACGAATATTTAAAGCAGAATTTTTTCCACAAGAAGAAACTGTAGATGAATATTCTTCACACCTTCACCATTTATCAGAACAAACTTTAACATATGAGCTTGACAAATTAATATTCTGAAAATCAAAGTTGCACAAGACTATATTTTTCTCCTATATATATCAATAACTTTCCCATTCTTATTAGACAGGGCAGAACTGGAATTAACAAAGTACATAGCAGCAGTGCAGCCAGGTTTATTAATAGAATATAAAAATGTAAGACTAAATAACTTTATATAGCCTTTTTAGGGACAGCTGACTATCAGGAAAATTGCAAGGAGTATGACACATCCTCTAAAGCAGACAGGACAGGAGGAATGTGTGTAGGTTCTGGAAAATCTTTCTGTAACAATTCATAGTATTTTCTGAGGGACTGAGAAACCTCAGTGTTCTCCCACTGAAAACACTGGGACATTCTAGCAAACATCTCAGAGAAGGAAAAAACACCACTGGGAGAATCAGAAACTGAGATCTCCTCAGAATCTGAATCAGAAATCCAAGAAAAAAAAATATGAATCCATCCCTGCATCTTTCTGTTCAGATTCAGAATCTTGAATCTCTTCAGGAAAAGAGGAACATCTCTTTGTTTTACCAGAAATTACTTTACAAGCAGGATCAATAGCCTAAACTGAACTCTGAACCTTTCCCAGTAAACTACTCTTATATAAAGAAATGTGAGTAGGAGTAGATACATGCTTGGTTTTCTGTTTCTTTTTGACTGGAAAAATGAGACTGACCTTGTTACTAATGGCAGCTGCTGCTTCCCAGGGATAGGCACAGCATTCTAACACAACAGGGAAACATTCCCTGTTCCCTCTCCCAGGGGCTATAAGAAGGGCTCTTCTGAAGCAGTAGAGCTCTAAAGAGCTTTGTGCCCAAACTTTTGTTTTAATCAGATCTGCTTGAGCTGCTTGACAGTGTGGGCACATGGAAGGTATGCTGAAGCTTTGGAAGCTGGCCAGCTGTTATACCATAGCATGATATAACCCATACAGCGAAGGCTACTGCAGCAGTGATGAATATGAAGAACATTATGAAATACATGTGATATACCTAAGTAGCGTATGAAATACTGTGATTATGCTCTACAAACAGGAAAAAAACAAGCTTTTTAAACACTTTTCTGCACACCTAAACACTGTTAAGATCAAGTCCCACAGAAATGATTAATACTGGACAGTGATGGCTGTCAAATGCAGAAGCAGAAGATAAAACAGTTTTAAAAATTCTTAGATATTTCACTTTGCCACCTTAGTAAATGAAAAGTTTGACAGAACAAAATGTCTAACAACTTTTAAAAATGCTAATTTTCAGACAGGCATTTTGTTTCTGTCTGCTGTATGTTTCATAGCACTAAGTGCTTTACTGGATTTCAAAGGCTTTGAAAGCTGGTAGGTAAAACACTTTGAGCTCATACATTTTATCTATTAGTACATGGAGCATATAAATCTCTGGATCAGGTGTCACCAATCATAAACAATATGAATGATGGCGCAAGTTATTACTTCACATAATAGAGGTGGTAGTATATTAATAACGTCAGACAAGTGAGTCTGCGAACCTGAGCATTTCCACACTGCATAGTTTGCTACTCATTTCATAATAGAAGGAACACCTCTAATGATTGCCAATCACATTGATTTGACACAGAGCTTGAGCTGTCTCTCTGACTGATGGATTGGAATCCTGTCAGGGGCAATAGGTATGGATTCTTTATGTGGCACTGCAGTGCATATAAAGCAGGTCAGAAAGGCTGGCATGAGGCAAATGAGACCAAAACTAGTGTGGCAGAATGTTTTTATGCATTTGAAACTGGGATCTTTCCGTGCCTTTTTGCAATGTTTGTTAGAGGTGCTGTGTGCTTGTTATTTCTGTTCAGGCAGTCCTTGTACCTAAAGTACATAATATCTACAGAAAGTCCAAAACAGGAAGGATGAGTCAAGTGCACTGATAGGGGAGATAGATGGCAGCTAACAGCAGACCTTAAAGAAGGTCAGTAATTTGAAATATAAACAGATTGTGTGAATTTTTCACAAGTGGAGGAAGCATGTGAAACCATTTTAAAATGTCAAAGTTTTACATAGTGCATTCAGATTACTTAAATGGTACTGTACACATGTAAAATATTACAAGTAGGTGGATGGAACTGTCAGATCTAGCAATTTCTTTCTCTCTCTCTGTCTTCATATCTGCTTACATAGCTGTCTGTCTATGTGTATCTCCATCTGTCTAATTCTCCATCTGTGTGCTATTTATTTATTTTTATTTATTTATTTATTTATTGACATTTGTTAACCGGGTTGGTCCAGCTGGGCTTTGGGTCTATTTTCAGTGGAGCCCCGAGAAGAAAAGCTCCAAGTACATCAACAATTTACAGTAATAAAAAAATCAAGCATTTTAATAAAACATTTACAGCAAAAAAAAAAAAAATAAACATTAGAATAAAAGAATGATAAGAGATGGTTTTACCACAAAATAATAAGAGAACAGGCAGAAAAAAATGCAAACACTAAATATTTATATATTTACATCAAGAGTTTAGACAAGCAGTAGAGGTGGTAAAATTTTAAAAAGTATCCACAATACAAAAGTATTTAGTAGTAATGAGGAGACTGAAGACAGGTATATGAGAGGGGTGAATGGGAGGTTAGGGTGGAGCCTGACAAGGACACATTTTGGAGTCAAGTACATGAAGTTTGAGTTTTTCCTTAAAGTGAGATGGGTGAATGATGGAACAAATGTATCCAAGAAGTTTGTTCCAGGCTTGGGCAGTGGAATGTTTGTATAGGAGTTTGCCTACTATTTTTTGGATTGGTAGATGTGAATAAGTTATTGATTGGAGGTTCAGAGAGTCTGAGGAGGGGTATAAATAGAGATGAGGGAAGAGAGGGTAGGGCAGGATAAAGGTTAGTAAAGAATGGAGTGCAACATTTGAAGTTGTGATAGCAATAGTAGGTGGGGGAGTTCAAGCCAGTGTAGAGAATTTAGGGCAAGGCATTGATGTGAGTTGTATGGGGAGTTTGTGATAAATCTAGCTATCTTATGGTATGCTTATTGGAGTTTGTTTAGGGTGGTAGTTTGGATGTTGGTGAGTACTGGGGCAGCATATAGAAGGGAGGGGAGAAGAAGAAGAGCTTGTGCGAGGGAGAGTCTGGAATTTGTAGTTAGGAATTTTTTATTGAGATACAATAAACCAAGTTTCTAGTGTGTCTTTTTTATACATTGAAGTATATACAAATTTAATTTGAGTGCATCATCAATGATAACCCCAAGGAGTTTAGTGTGAGCTACTGGTTTGATGATAGTGTTATTTGAGGAGGCAATAGTAAAGGTAGTTTTGTGGTGGTTGAGAGATCGGGGAAGAAATAGTAATAGTTTGGTCTTTTGGGGTTAAGGATTAGTAGGTTACTGGACAGCCACTGTTCACTGGATACGAAGACATAGGTTCATAGGTTCATACTAGGCTATCTGCCCAAGGGCATTTATAAGCCTAGCCCAGAGTTTTGTGGCTTTCGCCACCCCTTTAGTTTGAAGAAAACTATGCCCATTATTTTGCTGTGCCTCTGTCAAGCAGTGACACTGAGGTAATCCCTGGGGTATATCTATGATCTCCCATCCATTGGTCAAGATTTCTCTTGAACAAGGCCAGCGAGGTGCTCTGCCTCACATGTACCGGGATTTTGTTCCACAGCATAGGGAGTCTCTGGGTGATGAATCTGTCCCTCCAGCACGTCCTATTAATAACCGTGTCAAGGTTTAAGTCTCCCGCCCTTGTAGTTCTGAGGGATCTAGATTTTTGAGGTGAAGCATGTTCATCAAATCTGGGTTTGACATGGCCTTGTATGTCAGGCACAGGTCACCTCTGAGCAGCGGTGCGACTGAATAGAACTGGAGTTCTTTCAGTCGGGCAGCATAAGACATATTTTGAGACCCTTTATCCTTTTGGTGAGGAACTTTTGGGGCCTTTCCAGCTGCTGCAGGTGTCGGGTCAGATACATTCGAATGGGGCATTGTACTCAATCATTGGTCTGATGAGTGATGAGTACAGGGGACGATGACCTCCTTGATCTGGATGTGAATCCCTTCATGATCAGGTGGGCAATGTAGAAGGTCTTCCTAACTACTTTAGCAACATGAGTGTCAAACGAGAGGTTACTGTCAACCTGGGTCCCCAGATCCCTGATAACTTCTTCTGTGCTCAGTGGATTGCCACCTATATGGTAGCTAGGGGTAACCTTGTTTTTCCCGAAGGGTATGACTATGCATTTCTTGGCGTTTAACTTTAGGCCATGGCTCTGGCACCAGTTATCCATTTCTGTGAGGCCCTTCTGAAGGATATCTGTGTCAGATGTGTTTTCGACTATGGCGCCCAGTTTGCAGTCATCTGCAAACTTTGTCAGCCATAACCCTCCTGTGTTTGCTTGTACTTCAGAAAAGTAGATACCAAACAAGAGTGGGCCCAGGACTGAGCCCTGTGGGACACCACTTGTGACAGGCTTTGAGTCTGACATGGCGCCAGCAACTCTGACCCTGTGGGTTCTGTCACTTAGCCAGTTTGCAACCCATCTTGTGATGTATGGGTTTACATTTAAGCTGATGTGTTTTTCAATGATACCTGAGTGGGGTATTGTGTCGAAAGCCTTTGCCAGGTCGAGGTAGGCTGTATGGACTGCCTTTCCCTCATCAATGGCCTTGGTGACTGTTTCAAAAAAGTCAACCAAGTTTAAAAGGCATGATCTGCCTTTGACAAAGCCAAACTGGGTTGGATCCAAAGTCTGCAAGTTCCCTATGTCTTTATTTATGAGTTCCATTATGATCCTCTCCATGGCTTTGCAGATCAGGCTTGTCAAGCTGATGGGACGGTAATTTCCAGGGTCGGTGGAGGCACCGCTTTTGTGAAGTGGGACCACAGTTGCTGTGCGCCATTCCCTGGGTACGTATCCTGAGGTGAGGCTAAGATTAAACAGCTGTCCTAACTGCGGGTTTAATTCCTCATTGAGTTCGTAGAGCACACAGCTGGGGACACCATCCGGTCCCATGGATGCTGTGTTTTTCGCCTTGGAGACAGCAGTTCTCACCTGGGCGTTAGAGATGTTTGGGGGGCTACAATCCTCTGGTATAGATATCTCTCCTTTTGGGGGGAGGGGGGTGGAGAAGTTTGCACTGAACCTGTCAGCCAGTATGTTGGCAATGTCTGTAGGGTCAGTAATTTTCACATCATTTTGAACTAATTCTGAGCATATCTGGGAGTTTCCTCCCAGGTTTCTAACATAGCTAAAGAAGGCCTTATGATTGTCTTTTGAGTCCTTAGCGATTTTTCTCTCAAAATTTGCCTTGGTTGATTTTATGAGAGCTCTTAGTTTTTTACTTATAATGATCAAAGGTGTCTTACCTTTTAAGGATTTTGCTCTATCTTGTAGTAGCTTCCTCCTTTTGTTGTAGAGCTTGTTTATGGCTGGGGTCCACCAGACTGGACACTTGCCTTTGGTACAAAGAGTCTTTGTTTTGTTTGGGATTGGTTGATCCATGCAGTCCTGTAGGTGCTGGTAGAAGGCATTTGTAAGTGATTCAGCGGCTTGAGTAATGTTTACCGCCAGCTCTGGGGCCTTAAAGGAGACCACATTAGTCTTTAGAAGTGTGAAGTCGGCTTTTGAGAAGTTCTTCACTGTGGTCTTTTTTATCTCAGGTGGGGGCAGGATGAGGACCTCCAGTGAGATTAGTTTATGATCTGATCTCACCAGTGAGGGGTATACTTCCGGTGTTGAACATTGTGATCCCATGTTCGTGATGATGAGATCAAGTATGTTTTCACCTCTTGTGGGGATGGTGACTAGCTGTTCCATGGCATTTGAGTTTATGAACTCCAGGAACCTTTGCGCTAGAGTGTTTGGGCTTGAGTAGTGATCCCAGTCTATATTAGGGTAGTTGAAGTCACCTAGTATGATGGTGTTTGGAGATGCATTATACCCTCCAGTGTTTTCAGGAAAGCTATGTGAGGTTCCTGAGTTTGAGAGATGCTGGGTAAGTGTATGGAGTTCAGAGATATTGTCAGAGATGGAGATGAGAGTAGAGTTGTCTGCATACTGGATGAGGGAGGAGTTTTTACAAGAAGTATAGAGATCATTGGTAAAGACACTGAAAAGCAGGGGACCCAGGCTGGAACCTTGTGGTACTCCAGTTGGGACTGGTATGAATAAAGAGGAGGAGGAAAGCCATTTAAAAGATTGCTTTCTACAGTATAAGTAACTGGAGACCCAGGCAGGAGTGGGATAGGATAGGTTAAAGTTAGCAAGTTTAGAAAGGAGTAAGGTATGGGAGACAGTATCAAAAGCTTTGGAGTGGTCAAGGAAGAGAGAAGATTTGAGTTTGTTATTGTCGAGAGCCTCAGCAATAGTGTGAGTGAAGGATAAGAGTGCAGTAGTTGTGCTGTGATTGGGACGGAATCTATGCTAGATGGTGGTGAGAAGGTTATACTGAAGGAGGTAGTTGAGAAGTTGCGAGTGGATACAGTTTTTGAGAATCTTAGAGAGGGGGGATAGGATAGCTATGGGTTGGAAGTTAGATGGGTCAGTAGAATGACCACCTTTATATAGGGGAATTGTGTAGAAGGATTTCCAAAGGGTAGGGACAGTAGATTCCAGAATAGATCTATTAATAAGTATAGATACCAGATAGGCTATGGAGACGGCAGCAAGTTTGAGGAAGGTAGGGGGTAGATTATCAGTTGAAGGAGTGCATGGTTTGAGCTTTTGAAGAAGATATCTGATGTAGGAAGTGGGAACAGGATGAAAATATGCACCTTGTGTTCTGATTTGGCATTAGCCCATTATTAGCAGAGGCCCAAAGACAAAAGCTCCAAAAAGAAGCATTTAAAATAAAATAAAGGATATATAATTGTATTATACTGGGATAGACTCCAGCCCCCATTACCTTCTACTGGATTAAATGAGTAATCAGGAAAGACTCAATAATAATAATAATAATAATAATAATAATAATAATAATTTTACAGACATAATGACATAGAATAAAATAAGCAATGAAAACTGCATTAAAATGGCAAATAATATATGAAAATACTGGTTTATAAAAGAGTTTGTAAGGTACCACAGTTTTTAGTGAAGAGGCATGCGTGAATGGGCGTGCCTTCATTGAAGGTTGTGCGTCAGGGCTGGTAACTCGGCACATAAAAATCCACTACCAAACATTAGCGGACCAGAGTTCTGCTGTGGCGACCCCTAACCGAGATAAGCCGAAAGTCACAACAACAACAACAACTAAACTAAAAGAGGAAACACAAGGTGCAGTGATATTATAGATTAATGGGGGGGATACAATTAAGAAAAAAAATCTGTTTTGTGTTTTCATTATCTTTCAAGACTGTATAGGCTGTGCCTTTTCTAACAGAGATAAAAAGATTGCAGAAAGAAAAATTCTGGTTTTGTATTTTATTTTATTTTAAGAAAAGTTTACTAATAGCTGTTTTGTAGCAGGAATCAAGAGTACAGCGGGATAAATGACCTTTTGAAAGTTCATGTATTTATGATCCTTGTAAAGTTTTAAATTTGCTTTTATTTCTAAGGGAGGAGATAATATCTTTAAAAGCATTAAGTTTTCCTATTTTGTTTTACACTTTGTATCTCTCCCATATAATGAAGATAGTTATAAGCCCTTCTCAGATCCCTGTGAGGCAGAAGGATTAAACTCCATTTTTACTGATTCACTTTGCTGGAATGAGGGGAAAGGTTTCTTTCTTAGGATTAAATCTTCTTTTGTGACTGTAGACTCTAATTCAATAGTGGGTACATGAAGTTTGTATACCGGGTGTTGAGTGAGACCTTTGCAGCCACTGGGATGACATCATACTGGGCTGCCCTGATCTCTTCTCTGCTTGCTCTTCAGATTTTACTCAAGGATTTTCTTGCTTGTGAGACCCCAGTCAGTGATGGGTAAACGCCAGACAGGTAAGGTGGGGATGTCACAACAGAAGACTGAGGAGGGGTTCAAGGACATGGGTGATAACATATGGCTGTAGGAGAAACAATTTTGTATATTTAAGAAAAAATGTGTTTCTATGTCTTTTTTTTTCAAATGTGGCTGGCTGTTCATTACTAAATGCACTAGGATGGCACAGTTGAGAAGAAAGCACTACAAATGTCAGGGCAGGCATAAAAAATGTATATTTATTTAACATTTGTTTACTGGGAAAGTCCGACTTGGAATAAAGCCAATTTTCAGCGGAGGCCTGGGGAGAAACGCTCCAGACGTATGTCTTTGTAAAGTACAGTTGTGTACACTTACCATAAATGTAGATGTTCAAGTGTATTCACTATTGCAGTCATTATATTTGGGTAATCTGCTGGCAGGTTGCCCTCAGTCGGCCTGATTAACAAAGTCTTGGGTCCTGCATCAGTTGCTGTCCCTTCTTCCATGATGTCAGGTCGTCAGGGGTATAAAACATGCAGTCGACGCCATTACATCAGTTTTTCTTGCCCCAGATGTCAGGTGCCCCCCAAATGGGGAGCCAAATATTTAAGTAATTAAAAACACAAAAATATACATCTCCAAACTAAAGCAAATACACCAAAAAGGCTTTTAAGCATTGTAAAGGAAAGTATAAGTATAGAAAGAGAAGAAACAGGGGGTTGGAGGGAGGGTAACCAGGACTGCAACAGTGAATACACTCGAGCATCTACATTTATTGTAAGTTTACACAACAGTACTATGTTTCACTGTTGCAGTCATTACATCTGGGTAGATTCCCAAAGCTATGGTTGGGAGGATGGAATTATACAGCATTAGGACCAGCTAAAAGGCCCTGCAGGACAGCAGTGGCAAAGCCAGCTCTGGATTTAGAGAAGAGAGGTAAATGGTAATGTTTGGTGAACGTATGAACTGAGCTCCAGGTAGCAGCTTCTAGAATGTCTCTGGTAGGAACACCTCTGAGAAAGGCTGTAGAAGTAGATGCAGCCCTGGTGGAATGAGATCTGACCCCCTGTGGGGATAGTTTTACCATGGTGCATACAGCAGAAATGAATACAATGGCTTATCCATTTGGAAATAGTCTGCTTTGAAATAGCCTTTCCCTCTGCCCCTGCAGCAAATGCCACCAGTAGTTGATCAGATTTTCTTAGAGATTTTGTCCAGTTTAAGTAAAATCTAAGCTGTCTGTGTACATCAAATGAATGCAGAATCCGTTCCCCCTTGTTCTGTGGATTGGGAAAGAAAGTTAGCAAATGAATGGTTTGATTAAGAGCCACACTGGATACCACCATAGGCATGAAGGATGGATTGGTCCTGAGAGACACCCTGTCCGCATGAAAAATAATGAAAGGCTCCACTGCCGTAAGAGCCTGTAATTCGGAAATCCTTTTAGCTGAAGTGACTGCTAAAAGGAAAGCTGTTTTCCAAGAGAGAAATTTTAAGTCTGTAGTAGCAGCTGGCTCGAAAGGAGGAAGAGTAAGTTTTTCCAAAACAAAGCTGAGGTCCCAGGCAGGGGTTGGAGCTCTCCTGGGTGGTCTTAAGTTTTTGGCCCCTCTGAGATACTGCTTTAGCAGACGATGAGATAAGAGGGGAGGCTCCATGTTGTAATGACCTGAAATGGCTGAGGCATAAGATTTCTAGTACTAGGCCTTCTTGCCTCCAAAATGACAGCCATCACCGGTTTGCTGAGGGATGCTAAGGGCGAATTTAGGTGATTAGTGACACTGCAAGATTCAAAGTTTGGAGCTGAGTGTGCAGAATTTGGTTGTTCTGCTGAGACAATAAGTAAGGTGTGCAGGTGCCATGGTCGAAGGTGCGACACATTCTGCAGGAGTGGGTACCAGTGTTAGCGAGGCCAGTTTGGAGCAATCAAAATCATTTTTGGTTTGTCCTGTTTGATTTTTAGTAGGACTTTTGGGATCAGAGGCAGAGGGGGAAAGGCACAGACCGATAGGTTTTTCCAGCTGAATGATAGAGCATCCACTTTCCAGGTTTTTTTGTGATGAATTCTTGTGCAGAATTTGTCCAACTGATAGTTCTGGGGTGAGTCAAAAAGATCTATGTCTGGAATCCCCATTTGCGTGTCAAAATGTTGAAAGTCTAAGGTTCCAGTTTCCATTTGTGTGGGTCCATGAGATTTCTGCTTAGTTTGTCTGCCAGAGTATTCAACTTTCCTGGCAGGAATTGAGCTTGTAGCTGTATTTGATAGGTCAAGGCCGTGTTCCACAATGCCATGTCTAGTCTGCAAAGGGGGTAGGAGTGTGTACCCCCTTGCTTGTTTATGTACCACATAACTTTTTTGTTTTCTGTCTTTATCATTAATTGTCCTGGATGAAGGTAGTCCTTGAAGGCTATCAGTGCATTCTGTACAGCTAGCATCCCTTTTTGATTGATATGAAGGTGCATTTGATTTGGGTTCCATTTGCCCTGAATGCACTTCCCTGCCAGATAAGCCCCCCCAAGCATAGTCTGATGCTTCTGTAGTTAGAGTTTGGGCGGCAGGGGGTGGAGTGAATGGCAGTCCCTTGTTTTGGTGACAGGCCTCTGCCCACCATAGGAACCCTAGTTGCAGGCAAGGTATGATAGGAATCATTGTTTCCAGGCTGTGACTGTGTTGACTCCATAAACTTTTTAAGTACCACTGAAGTTTCCTCATATGCAGTCTTGCATATGGAATTAGAAGAATGCAGGAGGCCATGAACCCCAAGGTTTGCAGAATTTGTCTTGCAGATAGCAGGGTTTTTGTGGCCACCTGTTTGAAGTAAGCTACCAAATGAAGTTGCTTTCCTGGCATAAGGAAAGCCATCGGGGCAGTTGTATTCAAGCTTGCACCCAGGAATGTAATTTTTTGAGAGGGTACCAGTTGTGATTTCTTTTCATTTATGGTGCACCCTAGACAAGTTAGAACCCTTTTTACAAACACCAGATGTTTTAGAAGAATGTCCCTGTTTTCTGCCTGAATTAGACAATCGTCCAGATATGGATATATTTGAATATTTCTTTGTCTGCAAAATACAATTACTGGAGCCAGGCATTTTGTGATGACCCTGGGCGCAGTAGATAAGCCAAAGGGCAGTGCAGAGAACTGGTAATGCAAGTAGCCTGCTTTGAAGCGGAGGTATCTTTTGCAAGATTCCCTGATCGAGACATGCAGGTAAGCCTCTTTTAAGTCTAGAGTTACCAACCAGACATCTTTGCCTAGCATAGGAAGGAACTGCTGAAGAGTCAGCATCTTGAATTTTGGAATGACCAGAAATGTGTTTAGAGTAGATAAGACCAGAATTGGACGCCATGATTTTTTTTTTCTGGGTACCAGGAAAAGTCTTGAATAAAAACCTTGTCCCTTTTCCTCTTCTGGAACCGGTTGAATAGCCCCCATGTTCATGACGGACAGTACTTGTTTCTGGCCCTCTGCCCACTGATTTGGGGACAGGTCTGGCCATCCGTTTGGGACTGGCAACGTGTGGAAATGAAATCTGTATCCCTGGGATACTATATTTAAAACCCATTTGTCCTGGGTTATAAGTTGCCAGCTTCTTGCACGAAGTGCCAGCTTTCCCCCCCAAAGGGGCGGCCAAAAGGTAAGTGCTTGGTAAGTGTAAAGGGAAGTCATTGAGACTGCTTACCATAGGGAGTTGCCTTGTTGTTTCCAAATTTGGAGGAGGAAGCACCCCATTGTTTTGTTCTAAAAGTCCCTTGTGACTGAAACCTGGAGCCTTTGGAATGTCTGGGTTTGACTTGAGTGTCTCTCGAAGGAACTGGGAAGGACCAGTTCTTAGTAGGCCAGTGCCTACTAAATCTTGGAGGTTGCACTTGTAAGAAATCTTTCACAGTTTGCATAGATTTAGCTTTATCTTCCATCTTTTTTAAAACTTCTTCAGCCTTATTACCAAAGAGACGGTCCTGTGGTAAAGGAGCATCCAACAATTTTGCTTTAACATGATCAGGCAAAGTTTGCTCTTTGAGTCAAGCATGCCTTCTTAACACAGACCCAGTTACAGCAGCCCTGCAAGAGGCCTCCAAAGAATCAAAACCACAGTGCAAAGTATGTTTTCCAACTTGTTCAGCTGAATGCAATAAATCCTGTAAATCGTTATTTTCCATACAGTCAGAAATTAACATCATTTTCTGTTTAAGCAGTCCCATGATATGCTGTTGATATTTAAGCATATGAAATTGACAGTTTAAAGCCCTGATTGCCAAGGCTGCAGAAGTGTAAACCTTCTTACCCTATCTATCCAGCGCCCTGGAATCTCTATTAGAAGGGGTAGGATTTTTAGCAGCAGAGGTCTTAATGCCCTTGGGACCCTGAGAAATGGTTTCAGGATCTGCAATAGGATTTTTGAAAAGGAATTTGTGGGGGTCAGGGACCCTGTAGTATCTGTCTGACTTACAAGGAGCCGGAGGCAGAGAATCAGGAGCCATACTAGATTCTGAAAAAACATCATCAACAATGTCTAAAACAGGAGGCCTGCACAGCGGCTCCGGACCCATCTAAGGCAGAGACATCCACGGGGTCCATACTTGAAGCATCTCGCGGCATACCGGACTCCGAATGGGTCTCAGTAGAGGCCTGCGAATCAGAAGTAGCTGGTAACAGGGGCTGCAAAAGCACCTCACTGAATACCGGCAAACTGGCGACTGGCTTAGGAGAAGCGTCGTCGTCAGTTTTGGACCTCGACGGCCTGTCTCTGTCTTTTTCTTTGCATTTTTTTTAGGTATTCCAGTAGTTGGATTGCTAACGACGACATTTCTGGATAATTAAATCGTGAGCCAAAATATTTAGAAGCAAAAATATACCGACGTTTAATAGTGCATTGATTAAATTTAGCAGAAAACTGACAGCAAGGTACGTTGTGATCAGGGCCTAGGCAAGGAATACAGTACAAATGAAAATCCTTATGAGGTATTAGCTTCCCACAAGTAATACAATTATTAACTTTTACTGACATCGGTAAGGAACAAGAAAAAGTTTCCCCAATGGGGTACTTAGCTTTTTAGTTGAAGACTTCAGTTCTGAAACTCGAAAACGAAAATTTCGGGAGTCGGCCGACAGGTACTTGCGAACTGCTTCTGCTTCAGGCACCACGTGGCAAGAAAGACTGATGTAATGACATCGGCTGCATGTTTTATACCCCTGACGACCTGACGTCATGGAAGAAGGGACAACAACTGACGCAGGACCCAAGACTTTGTTAATCAGGCCGACTGAGGGCAACCTGCCAGTAGATTACCCAAATGTAATGACTGCAACAGTGAAACACGAAGAACATCATGGGAGGAAACTGGAGTACCCAGAAGAAACTCAAATGAATGCAGGGAGGACATACAGACTCCGCACAGAAGGCACTCTAGCTGAGAATCGACTGGAGAACCTCTTGCTGTGAGGGGACAATGCTACCACTGCACCACAGACTGTAGAAAATGCAGTGCAGCTGGTCAGATCACTTTCAGCGAGACTAGTATTTGTAATTATTATTGTTTTGATATGCCTTTTAAGAAACAATCCAGATTAGTGATTCACACAACATTAGTAACGCAAAACTGAAAGATGTATCTTGGTTAGAATGGATAAAGTGATGATGAAAGTGAAGTCTATGTATATTAACATCAAAAACAATGAGGAAAAAGGAGCCACAATCTTCAATAGACATAAGGGAATGAGATGAATTTTTTTTTCAGTCACTAAGATAAAAATTGTCTGATCAACAATAAATTTCCCTACTGCTACAGATGCATAATTATTCAATACACAAATCAATAGTTCTTTAGGTGAGAGCCACACCAGAGGAGGACTGAAGGTCACAATAACACAGCAGCACAACCTGTCAGACCTCTGTATAAGGCAGATCTCTGTCCATCAGTTCCATACAGTGGACTTGAAGAACTTTAATGGAATCTGTCCCCTTTTTTTTTCTTAATGGTCAATAAAATAAAATTAATCTGACAACAGTAAGGATCTCTACAACTATATAAAACAATAATTCTTCAAACTGTTTGTAAAAGAAAAGTCTTATTTATCTGGTCTCACACACACATGCGCACATACGCACATAAATAACTGGGGAAAATTGTAGCAACATCCCATAGGGTGTTTTCTGTAGTCTTTTTTAGCCCTTAATGCAAAAGTCTTGATATGTCAAACACAGAATCATGTGGCTTACAGTAAAGTTGGTGAATGAATGGTATTTTGTAACCTTGCTACAGGTACACTCCCAACATCCCAACACTGATGAACAGATGGCAAAAGCAATGTGCGATAGTGTCACAACAGCACTGTGACTTGTTTTGCTACAATAACTTGTTACATTGGCTGCAAAGAAGTACCTACATTTCAGTGAAGCAGGAAGGGTTTCTGCATGCATCTACCCTTTTCAAAGTTGGATATAGAACAGGCCAAAAATACTAAATTTGATTCCTGTTCCTTAAACAGTTGATAACTTGTTATCCCTGTTTGCTGATATATCACATTACTGTCTCTATTGATACAAACTGAATCTTGCTAAAAATCTAAAATGCCTCCAGAGCCTTTAATTTGGCTTCATCTCCTTCAAAATTATGTTTATCTGGTGTAATAAAGCCCATACAGAGACTGTCTCAGTGAAACCTTTTCCAGTGTTCCAAAGGAAAATGCTTGAGAGAGACAGAAAAAAGCACAAGAGTTGACTAGAAGAACCAAGAGTACATTGGGAATGAACCAGCGACTGCTTTTGGGAGATGGAGATTAACAAGAAGAAAATCAGCAACATGGAAATTGCTGAATAAATGTGAGATTACAAAACATTAATTACATTTGTGAAGTATGGCGGAACAAGAAAACCTGAAAATATTGGACTTCTAGGGGACACCAAAGCATATGCCCTACTTCATGTCATTGATGGTTGAAAGAAGATTTAGGAGAGGGGAAGAGGAAGGAAAGAATTAACTGTAAGTAAACCAAAATTTTGTTTTTAACAGTATTTTTATGATACATGGCATGCTATAAAGTAAAGCTTTTTTTTTCAATTGATTTTGTATGTAATAGGGATAAAGTAAACCGGTGCACCTACTTTTTTTCCTTCTTCTCGTTCAGTTTTCAGAAATGTAAGCACTGCAATGTAAAAAGAGAAGAAAACCTAGACAAAGAAGCATGATACAAGTAATACTGATATGCCTTCTCTTATTTTTGCATAAAAGAATGACTGGCTTAAGAAACTTGTCTTTAGACAATGAAATTTTAAGGGATGGTAGTAAATATACATTTAGATTTTAAATTAAAGAAAATTTAGAAAGAAACAAATGATATTAGTATTTTAAAAGACTCTTGGGATTTTCTGGACACTATAAATCCTGATTTATATAAAAGGGACTTGCTTTTTGTCACCATTGATATTCAAGATTTGTTTACTGTCATCCCCCCAAAAATTGGACTTGAATGGTTTGAGGAAGCATTATTACAGAAGGGACATTTCACAAATGATGATTTTAAGTTACGTTTGGAATTGATGGAGATAATGTTATGTAACAATTTCTTGTTTTTGAAGGTGAATTCTTTAAACAGACAAGGGGGTGGCTATGGGGGTCATGTTGTGCCCCAACATATACCGTATTGTCAATTTGGGAGGAAAAATAACATTTTAACTCTATTTATGCAAATAATTGGAATCTATATAGAGGTACCTGGATGATATTTGTATTTTTTGACAGATACAGAAAGCAAACTGATGGAATTTTTAAAATATATTAATACTACTACTACAGATTTTTCTAAGATTCACATACTATATCACAAGGGAATAAATGTATTACTTAGACACAACGATCCACAAGATGAATGAGATAGAAGGGTTCAAATCTACTACAATTTTTATAAAGGGAACCTTCTCTAACTCTTATTTATATTATACTGGTGCCCATCTTTATTGGCAGAAAAAGAACATTGTGAAGGGACAATTTATAAATGGATCAATAATGTCATCTGATGATCAAGATTGTTTGGAAGAATGAAATAAGATTAAAGGACGTTTTGGACAGAAAACACCTGAGTAAATTAATTAAGGAACTTATGCGTGAGGTAAAAGAAGGAAGACAGGATAAATATATTCCAATTTTGGGTATGGAATTGGAAATCTGTCAGAAAAGGGGCTCAGATTTAACACTTGAGAAAGAAGGAAGTAAAGAAGAAATGGCTACAACATATAAAGGAGCTTATATAATGAATTGCAGTAGTGATACACATTTAATTAGGGAGATTATAAGTAAAAACTGGAATAGATTTTCAAGCTATTCTGCCTTGTAAAATTTTTTAGGGAACCACTGCAGTTCATTTTCAGGAAGGGTTATAACATTAAAGAAATTTTGGAAAATAACAAACATAGGGATAGGGTGAACAAAAACAGTTGGCACATATAAGTATGGGGCTTGTGCCCGATGTCCCTTTATAATTAATAGGGAGTGAGTGTACATAACAGCAAGGGATAGATATATATTGAGACCACCTCCTTCTCCAATTGGAAGAGTATGGACATGATTTATATAGCATTATGTAAAAAATGTGATGTGTTTTATGTAGGGAAGATGATACATAAAATAAGAATCTGTGAACACTTACACAAGATTCAGAACAAATAAGTAAAAATGCACTTTTTAAATGCACCTTAAATTGTTTACAGGCTAGCTGCACTTTTTTTGTTTTGGAAATGGTGGAACAAGACCCAGGGGGGGGGGAGCATGGGAGACCAGGATAGCATTTAGGGAAGTGAATTGGCAATTCATTTTAAAAGCCAATAAAACATCTGGATTAAATGAAGCTATCTCCCTGGTCCCTGTTCTAAAACTTAGGGCAGCAAGGCTGTAAATGCAAAGGATGCACACCATTTTTAAATAGAAAATGGATTGTTGGAAGGGATTGTTTCTTTTTTAATCATATGGGTTTTAAAGCTGGGTTTTGAGTGTATTTATATAGCAAGTCACAAGATGGCAATCAAGTATTTTTTTATATTTTTCTTATATTTTTGCATTGTTCAATTCAAGTTTTAAATAGGTAGATTGTATATTATATTATTTTAAGTAATCAATTTAATTTTTGATGTGTTCTTAAAGATTTTTACTATAAATGCTTTTTATGAGTTTTAATATGTTAAATAAATGGTACAGAAGTTGTGTACATAGGATTTAACATTGGTTTAGAATAGGGTGTTTAAACTGAATAGTTATTGCTAATTAAGTAACTCATTAAAGGGGATAACAAGATAGAGAGAGATGTTTTGGAAATTTGTATATCTGATGATGTTGCTTGACACGGATGTAAACACAGTGATAACCGTTAAGTGTTAATAAAGTGCTCCTTGCTGTGTTTCTTACAAAGTGCTTATTGCTGTGTTATTTAGCAGTTTTGGATTCTTTGCAGTTATTTTGACTCTGGTGCTTTCTGGTGCCCTTGCATGAATTTGTTTCTGTTTTTTTTTTTTTTTTTTTTTTCACTTTTTGGGCATGGGTTACCTTCCTTAATTGTGGTTCAATCTGACAACATTAGCAGAATGTAAGAAAATACCACTATTATTGGTGGGTCTTGATGCAGACAAAGCATTTGACAGAGTAAGCTGGGGCTTTATGAGCAGAGCAATAGAAGCATTTGCATTCCCTGATAAAATTATAAGGTTGATTAGGAGGATATACAAGGGATCGGAGGTGAAAATTAAAGTGTGTGGGGTCCTCTCTGATACTCTCAGAGCAGAGGAACCAGGCATGGGTGTCCTCTCTCTCCCCTTTGTTATCTGCATTATATTTAGAACCTCTGGCAAAGAAAATAAGGGACTCAGAAATTCAAGGGTGTAATTGGCATGGTAGTCAAGCAAAGCTGGCTTTATCTGCAGACAACATTATTTTATTACTTTATACATGACAAAACCAGAAAGAGACACTACAGTGCTGTGGAACATATTGAGAAAGTTTCAAATCTTTTCAGGATACAAAATGAATGAAGTGAAAACAAAGGCAATAGCAGTAAATTATATACTCATAATCCTCAAAATTAACATTAAATGCACCAACAGTCACGCGAAAAAAGTCCAAGGTCCCCAAGGAAGCAGGAAACGAACACTTTTAAAAACACATTGATTGCACGAAACCACAGCACATAGAAATCCCAATACACATATAATCTATATATCTAAATATTGGACTTTTTACTGATTGACTCTATAGGTAAACTCTAAAAATGAGGTACTACTGTTTAAAAAAATTAATAAAAATCTTTGATCTCCTCCTGAGATGCTACCCTGTTGAGTCTTCCTGGCTACAGAGAACTGAAAAAAAGCGACTGCTTTCCTGATTAAGTATCCTGCTGTTTTTTATATTTGTTTTACCTTCTACTGCTTACCTATAGCAAGCTTTAACTGTTTTCATAATTATTTACTGCATTTTTTATTATCTGCACTTAAAAGTACATTTTAGTCGAAATTAGTCTAATTCAAGTCGAAAAGTGTTTGTTTGCTGTTTAATTTAATTGTTTGGCTGCCCACTAAAGTGTGCTAGCCTGTACTACTGACTTATTGCCTTTTCTGCATTTAGCGCGGAGGTGCCACTAGAGCACCATCGGGCAGCACCGGTTAAACAAGGTTAAACTATTTCTGGCTCCGTAAAGTCTGCTCTTCATTTTTTTCCCTTAGAACTGCTCTACTTGTAATCTAAACAGTCTATTCTCTATCTGTAAAGCTCAGCACTTGTTCCTAAAGCATTTTTTAGTCAGGTAAAGCACTTCTATATTATACAAAGTACTTCACTAGCTTAAAACCCCTTGAGTACCCACTTCCCTATAGGTCCTTTCTGACTCAGTTACACAGCAAACTTTTTCATTTCTTCTAGCATGTCAAAGGGTCAGTTGCTACCGTCCTCTCCTGTTCAGCTGGTGAATCTGGGAATATTGAGGCAATGTTACAATTGCCTCATGTACACAGACAACCCTCTCCTCCTCCCACAAAACACAAATACATGCGAGATGCAACTATATAGCCAAACTGGAGGCTGAGCTCTCTCAACTCAGGACTGGCAAAACCAGACAGGAGGAGAAGGTAACCACACACACCATAAACCAAGTCTCACATAGAACTATCACAACTACAAATCAAACACATAAACACACAAAGACATACTCGGAGGCGCTGATCAAAAATTTACCAAAACAGCAGAGGCCTCCAAAGCAGACACCCAAACAACTGCCACCTCATGACATAACACAAGCAACACATAGATCACAAAGTCAGTGTGCAAATCAGTCACAGCCCTTAAGGCCAAACACAATGCCAGACACACTTGTCATAGGTGACTCCATAGTCAGACACACTGACGTCCCACTCACCAGACTGAACAAGGAGAGGGTCACAGTAAGCTGCCTGTCGGGCTAGAATCCGCCACATAACACAAGCACTCAGGTCACTCCACAGCAAGTACAAGTATGACTCAGTCACTGTCCATGCCGGTGTGAATGACCTGAGATGTACCTCCCTGGACTACATGAAAAGAGACATAAAGGAGCTCTCAGATTATGTAGCCCAGGCTGGTATGACCCTGACCCTGAGCAGTATCCTACCTTCACCAAGAATGATGCCACAATACAGAGACAAAATGATCAGTTTTAATAATTGGCTAAATTTCTGGTGTCATTCTAAGGGGATCCAATGTCTGTCTGCCTGGAATGACATGCTTGACAAGCCAAGCTGCTTCGCAAGGGATGGCTTGCACCTGTCACCCCTGGGTTTCGGGATATTGGCAAAGGCTCTTGCCAGCCCCATAGTGCCTTTTTAGACAAGGCTCAAATTCTAAACCCACCGCCCTAGAAAACAATAATGGAAAAAAACTAAGGGTAATGCTGCTCAGTGCCAGAAGTCTAAATCTCAAGATGCATGCCCTCGAAGCCCTCCTCAGTATGGAGAACATCGAGGTCTGTGCTGTGACTGAAACCTGGTTCAAGGCTCCTGAGAGCACCCCGGCACTATCAGGTTTTACCTCATATCATGCGTTCCGGCCCCAAAACCCGGACCGTACCACAAAAGGAGGGGGTGTATCCATATTCATCAAGGATACCCACACCTCCAGGCTGGTGGCAACTCACGAAGCATCAGAGACCATTCAGGTGCAATTAACCATAGGCAAAACTGCTCTACAGTTTGTAGCATGTTACAGGCCACCCTCTCAAACTCAGGAACCCCACACAGCCTTCCTGAAGACACTGGAGAGTATAAATGACTCTCCAAACACCATCATATTGGGTGACTTCAACTACCCAAACATAGACTGGGAACATTACTCAAGCCCCAATACCCTAGCACAAAGGTTCCTGGAGTTCATAAACTCAAATGCTATGGAACAACTTGTCACCATTCCCACAAGAGGTGAAAATATACTAGACCTGATCATCACAAACATGGGGACAAAATGCTCCACACCGGAAGTATATCCCTCATTGGTGAGATCAGACCATAAACTAATCTCACTGGAGATCCACATCCCGCCCCACCCCCAACAAAAAGACCACAGTGAAGAACTTCTCAAAAGCCAACTTCACACTTCTTAAGACTGGTGTGGTATCCTTCAAGGCCCCTGAGCCATTGGAAACCACAACCCACGCTGCTGAATCCCTTACAAATGCTTTCTACGAGCACCTCCAGGATTGCATGGATCAAGCAATCCCAAATAAAATCAAGACCCTTTCCACCAAAGGCAAGCCCGATCTGGTGGACCCCAGCCATAAACAAACTTTACAACAAGAGGAGAAAGCTACTACAAGATAGAGCAAAATCCCTAAAAGGGAAGACATCTCTGATCAATACTAGTAAAAAACTACAATCACTCATAAAATCATCCAAGGCCAACTTTGAGAGAAAAATCGCCAAGGACTCAGAAGACAATCATAAGGCCTTCTTTAGCTATGTTAGAAATCTGGGTGGAAACTCCCAGATATGCTCAGAATTAGTCCAAAATTATACAAAAATCACTGAACCCACAGACATTGCAAACATAGTGGCAGACAGGTTCAGTGAAAATTTCTCCCCTCCCTCCCCCCCAAAAGGAGAAATATCTATCCCAGCAGAGTGTAGCCTCCCAATCATTTGAAATGCCCAGGTGAGAGCTGCTCTCTCTAAAGCTAAAAACACAGCATCAATGGGACCGGATGGTGTCCCCGGCTGTGTGCTACACGAACTCAATGAGGAACTAAATCCACACATAAGGCTGCTGTTTAATCTTAGCCTTACCACAGGATACGCCCAAAGAGTGGCGTCACGGCAACTGTGGTCCCACTCCACAAAGGCGGTGCTTCTACGGACCCTGGTATTTACCGCCCCATAAGCTTAACAAGCCTGGTCTGCAAAGCTATGGAGAGGATCATAATGGAACTCATAAATAAAGACATAGGGGACCTACAGACATTGGATCCTACCCAATTCGGCTTTGTCAAGGGCAGATCATGCCTCTTGAACTTGGTCGACTTTTTTGAAACAGTCACCAAGGCCATTGATGAGGGTAAGGCAGTTCACACAGCCTACCTTGACCTTGCAAAAGCTTTCGACACAATACCCCACTCGGGTATCATAGAAAAGCTCACCAGCTTAAATGTAAACCTATATGTCACAAGATGGGTTGCAAACTGGCTCAAGGACAGAACCCACAGGGTTAGAGTTGCTGGTGCCATGTCAGACTCCAAGCCGGTCACAGGCGGTGTCCCACAGGGCTCAGTCCTGGGCCCCCTCTTGTTCGGCATCTACTTTTCAGAAGTGCAGGCAAACATAGGAGGATTTTGGCTGACAAAGTTTGCAGATGACTGCAAACTGGGCGCCATAGTTGAAAATCCATCAGACATAGATATCCTTCAGAGAGGTCTCATAGAAATGGATAACTGGTGCCAGAGCCATGGCCTTAAGCTAAACGCCAAAAATGTATAGTCATACCCTTTGGTAAAACAAGGTAACCCCAAGTTACCACATAGGTGGAAATCCATTAAGCACAGAAGAGGTTATCAGGGACCTGGGGACCCAAGTTGACAGTAACCTTTCTTTGACACTCACATTGCCAAAGTGGTTAGGAGGACCTTCTACATTGCCCACCTGATTATGAAGGGATTCACATCCAGATCAAGGGAGGTCATTGTTCCCCTGTACTCTTCACTTATCAGACCAATGATTGAGTACAATGCCCCATTCGGAATGTATCTTACCCGACACCTGCAGCAATTGGAAAGACCCCAAAAGTTCCTCACCAAAAGGATAAAGGGGCTCAAAAATATGCCATATGCTGCCCGACTGAAGAAACTCCATCTCTATTCAGTCGCATACCGTCTGCTCAGAGGTGACCTGTGCCTGACATACAAGGCCATGTCCAACCCGGAATTAATGGACATGCTCCACCTCAAAAAATCCAAATCCACCAGAGCCACAAGAGCAAGAGACTTAAACCTCAACACGGATATAGATAGGACGTACTGGAGGGACAGATTCATCACCCAGAGACTCCCTATGCTGTGGAACAGAATCCCGGTCCATGTGAGACAGAGCACCTCGCTGGCTCTGTTCAAGAGGAATCTTGACCAGTGGATGGGAGATCGTAGGTTTACCCCGGGGATCATCTCTGTATCACTGCTGGACAGAGGCATGGCAAACTAATGGGTATAGCATTCTTCAACCTAAGGGGTGGTGAAAGCCACACAACTCTGGCTAGGCTTATAAATGCCCTAGGGCAGATAGCCTAGTATGAACCTATGAACCTACCCATAAAATACAGATATCATCCAAAAACCTTTTGTAACTTAACCAACAATCTCTATACTTTGATCTTAATACCACACTTTCTTCCCACTTTGCTAAAACTAAATTAGCATAAGTGGGGGCACATGCAGCCCTCATTGCCACGCCTTTTGTCTGATGAAAGAATTTATCCTTAAAATAAATGAAATTATATTTCAAAAATAAATCCATAAGTTGTAAACATACTATGCTTTCATCATGTGTCAATGAACCATCTTCAAATATAATTTCTTCCAACAATTTTGTACCCTCCACACGAGGTATACTAGAAAAAAGATCAACCACATCTATTGTTAGGAAAGAAAATTAATCTCTAAACATGTCATCTTTTAATTCCCTCAAAAAGTCTCATGAGTCCCTTAAAATGTTTTTTTCTCTTTAACCATATACCCCTCAACTTCATGTCTACATACTTGGCCAATGGTAAAGTTTTTGAGCCTTCGTCTGAGACAATGGGTCTTAATGGAGGGTCCATCTCATTTTTGTGAATTTTAGGGATTCCAAATATGGAGGGAATTTGTTTTTTTCTACTTTCAAAAAATTAAAAGTATTTTGAACAATTAAACCATCCAGAAAAAGATCTTCCAATATCATATTAATCCTTTTATAGGCTAAATTAATCTCATTTCTGGAAACAATCGCATACCTACTGGTGTCCATTAAAATACTATTCATTTTTCCTTCACAGAGCAAGGAATCCATTATAACTTTCCCCCTCACTTGTCAGGTTTTATGTGTTTTTGTTTTACCTTAGTTCTTTTAAAACCTCATTATCTGTAGTTTTTAAATTTGTTTTGCATTTAACCTTTGAATAATTTTTCCTGATTTCTTTATCTACCAATGTTTTCAAATTCCTGATCTGGGGGTGTGGGGGTTGTTTTATGAATTTTTTAAACAGTAGTACCTCATTTTTAGAGTTTACCTATAGAGTCAATCAGGAAAAACTCCAATATTTAGATATAGAGATTATATGTGTATTGGGATTTCTATGTGCTGTGGTTTCATGTAATAAATCGTGTTTTTAAAAGTGTTTGTTTCCTGCTTCCTTGGGCAAATTATATACTCGCATACAAGTTGGTTCAGCAATATCCATACTTATGGGGACATGATAAAATGAAGTATTTAGGAGTATGGATTAAAAATTATTCCAGTGTAGCAGTTGAGGATATGTGGAAATTGACTAAACAAAAGATAATACAAAAATTGAAAAAATGGAAGCTCTGTTAAATGGATATCGATAGTAAGATATGAGAAGTTAAAATGTTTTTAGTCTCTTTAGACTTATGCACAGGCCAGGCATACATTTATTAACCAGAGGAGAAGTTGTGGATAGCAATTAATAAAGAGCTGAATGATTTTATCTGGGAGGGGAAGACAGCAACAGTCAAGTGGGATAAGCGGTTTCTTCCAAAAGAACAGGATGGACTGGGATTACCCGATTGGAGGGGGGTTTTGAGAGCAACACGGTTACAGCTCCTACACATAGCACAAGCAGAATACTGTAATTCAAAGTGGAAAGAGATGATGAAGAAATGGGGGGAAGCTAAAGAAATAAGGAGAAACTGTGATTTTGCATGCACACCTTTAAGGAAAATAACAACAATCATACAGAATATTATATTCATAAAATAACAAAGTATTCTAAGAATTAAGTCAACACAGGAATGGAGAAAGAAGATTCTGCCAATAGAGATGACTACAATTAGGGGCACAGACAACAGGCAAGGGGAGGCTAGACTTTAATGGAGAAAACTGGCAAAAGAACCAAGGTATTGGGAGGAAATAACTAGAGAGGGAAAGGTGATATAATAGGAAGATGCCAAGAACTTACTTGGACTGCAGGTTAGAGATTGCCTTTTCTATCAAGAATTGATACCAGAGTATAGGCAATGCGAAAGAAATAGGGGGATCATAAGTAAAAGACCAGCACTGGTCGAGTTTTTAGTAGAATCTAAAACAGAAACTGTTGTTAAAAAAGAATAATTAGAACAATAAGATACTGCATGATAACTATAGGAATAAATCAGAGGATATTAGAAAGGACTGGGAAAAGAGACTGAATAAGCAATTCACAAATAAACAATGGGGGGTACATGTATGCTCTCAAATATGCAACAAGTCTATAAGATTTAGAATCTTTGCTCAGAAGTGTTTGTATATTTATTTTTTATATCCCAAGCAGACTCCAAAGGATTTTCCTCAGGTAGATTGCAAATGTTAGAGGTGTGATGGGGAAGAAAGAGGCAATTGTGAACATATTTTTTGGGAGTGTAATGAGTTGGCAGACTTTAAAAATTCCCTGCAGACTACTCTAACAGAAATACTGGGTGTGCAAATTGGGGTAACAAAGGGACTTATTTTTTGAGCTATGATACAGAATCAGAATTGCCTAGACATAGTAAAGCTGTGCTGTTTAATTCTAGTGACTGACAAAAAAAAGCAATTACTGGAAAATGAAAATGAAGGTCTCAACCAACTGTACTAGAAGTACAGAATACAGTAACAGGGATAAAACAACTGGAAGCGTGATCTTTAGAATTGGGTAGGAGCAAATTACATAGAACAAATGTGGGAACAATACATTGATGTTTTGGAGGAGGAATGAAGTTTCAGAGAAGGCAGGAATTGAATGAGCTTTGTAATGTTTGACTGGCAATGACTGGATAGATTACAAGTGATGTATAACATATGCAACTAAAATATGTCAATATGGTTTGTTTTCATTTATATAAATGTATGACTGCCTATGTCAGATGTGATAATTTAATAAACATGTTTCTTATTTTAAAAAAATAAAAAGATGTTTATCTGGTGAAGATGAAAAAGCCTACAATGAGGGATTTTGAAGTTGGATCCCAAAGGTTTTCCCTGTGAAAATATGTATTCAAATGTTCCTGAGGAGACATTAAATGCCATTCCATTTGATAATTTAAGGGGATTTTGCTATTACAAAATCCCCACTTACTGAATTCAAGTTTCTCCATTAATAAATTAGTTCTAGGAATCATAATTTCTACTGAGTCTGTACCTTGACTCCACACATTCTTCACTCCCTACTTCATCAGAAGAGCCTTGGATCATAAAATTATTGCAAATACAAGGCATTTACTCAGTCTTAAGATGATTTATGCCTTGCCAATACTGACTTTCATAATGTACTCCCCTTCTCAAGAAAGGCAAAACAGGTCAGCTCTTCAGTAAATGTATGGGTAACCATCGAATCATCTAAGTTTAATTTGAAGGATGCCGGGATGTTACTTTGTATGCTTGCAGAGGAAGTCTTTTGCATTGGTGAGATCAGTGTGGAATAATAAATTTGCTTCTCTAGCATCTTTTATTCATATACTGGTGGAGATTTAAATCCCTGATTCTGTCGTCAATGAAGATATAGGAGATTAAATAAGATGGGGTCCCTAATGGTGCATAATGCAAGGCATAGCTCTACTCACAAGAACCAAACAGAGACAGAATAAAGAGAGAGTGCTTCAAGCCTTTCCTAGTAGCTCAGGGACTTTAGGAAAACAATCTTCTTGGTTAGGAGCCTCTTGATGATTATCCAGTTGCTTAGGATGTCTTGAAAGGTATACTTCAAAAGGGGCATTGTATTCAGTAATTAGTCTATTTAGGGTTGCATACAGAGGGCTGACAACTTCTCTGACTTTTAATTAGTTGTGTTAAACAAAAGGATTTTCTGAGCACTATTGTTATATGTTGTTTGAAGGATAAGGAATTACCAACTCAGCTTCCAAGATGCCTGACTACATTATCAGTTTGGAGTGAGGTGTTGGCTATATTCTACACCGGAGGCACTCTTCACCAAATGTGATAATACTACACTTTATTTGCATTTAATTTTAGCCCTTATTCTGTATACCATTTGTTAATTAGGGTTAGCTCCTACTGTAATGAATGGGTATCAGAGGGAGAAGTTGACAATAATGTCCAGTTTGCAGACATATGCAAGTTTAGTTAACCAAATGTCCTGACTCCTGGTCTGAAGGTCAGAGAAGCAGATGCTAAAAAGAAAGGTTCCCAGTACTGAGGCCTGTGGCACACCATGAGTGATATTTAGACTTGTCAAGAAGGGGCCGGCTACCTTAACTATGTGGGTTCTATCTTTCAGTGGTTATACACCTCAGCACATATGGATCTACTTTTTTAAGGCACTTATCTTATAAGCAATTTCAGGATGAGGTACAGTGTTGAATGCTTTGGTTACATCCAAATAAGCTGTGTGAATAAAATGATCACCATCTGTAACCTGTATGACTTTACCGAATAAGTTAACTAATTTGCATAAGCAGGATTCCCCATTAACAAAGCTAAACTGATGTATATCTAATCTGGTAAAAATTTAGATATCATAGTTTATGAGGTCAGATATAATGTGTTCCATAACAGTGCAAATCAGACGGGACAGGCTAATGAATCTATATTTTCCTGGGCCCATGTAAGGACTACATCACCACTGCAGTTTGCCATACTTTTGAACAAATCCTGTACCTATGCTCAGGTTAAAAAATTTAAGAAGTTCTACATATTCATTATGCATCCAGGTAAATTATCAGGCCCCAAGGAAGTAGTATTTTTGATCCTAGAGACTGCCTTCAGTAAATATTCCTTTGTGATATTTGGAGGTGTAACAGATTCAGGAATTTGTGAAATTAAGAGAGCTGTTTAAGGGTAAAGTTTGTACTAAATTTGTTTGCTAGTGTATTTCCTGTGTCTACTGGGTCTAAGTGGGTGGTACCATTTTGGATATATTCAGAACACTGCTGGGTGTTTTTTTTTTTTTAAGTTTCCTAATGTAACTAAATAAGAACTTATAATTACCCGTGGCTTCAGAAGCTAATTTAAGTTTACAAGTTGTGCTTACTGTTACTGGTACCAGTAAGAGTGAAAGGGAAGGTCTACCAGCTATGTTGTATGGATTGGTGATGGTGGCACTGACAAAAAGGCAGAAGTCAGAGCTGGAAGTGGCAGAGTTAAAGATGTTAAGATTTGCAATGGGTGTGACAAGGATGGACATGATTAGGAATCAGTATATTAGAGGGTCAGCTCAGGTTGGACGGTTTGGAGACAAAGTCAGAGAGGCGAGATTGCTTAGGTTTTGACATGTGCTGAGGAGGGATGCTGGGTACTTTGGGAAAAAGATGCTAAGGATGGAGCTTCCCAGTAAGAGGAAAAGAGGAAGGCCTAAGATAAAGTTTATGGATGTGGTGAGAGAGGACATGCAGGTGGCTGATGTGACACAGCAAGATGCAGAAGACAGGAATAAATGAAAAAGGATGATTCACTGTGGCAACCCCTAACGAGAACAGCAGAAACAGAAGAGAGAGAAGTTATGCTACTGGCCCTGATAGTCGTTTTTATTTCATTACTGCTATTCTCAATACAATCTTTAAAATGATAGATTTTTGATTAGTTACATGATTTCAGAATTTTTTTCTCTTGTTACATTTGTTTATTTAAATTGGTGGATTACAAAGGTGGTTTGTTCTTAAACTTCCTATTATATTTGGCTGTAGTAGGGATAGCTGGGTCTATGCACTTATCTATGTGGAAAAAGAACTCCTCTGTATAAGCAGCAGCTTTGTCAGGTCTGATGATGTTACAAGTGAATTTGAATAGCTTGTCGTAGAGCTTAATGAAGTTTGCCCATCTGAAATCTTTGAATTCAGAATTACTGACTGCAGGGGCTTTAGAGACTTTGAAAGACAAGGTTACAAGCCAAGTTTATGATTACACTTTCCTAGGGATGGAGAAGCTAGAGGTGTGGTGAATGTATTGGTAGTATTAGTTAGGACCACATCAATAATATTACATTCTTTAGTTGATATGTCAAATGTCTGTTCCAGGGATTTTTTATTTATCAAGTCTAAGAATCTCAACTTTGGAGATATAGGTGCTCCTGTTTACTCAGGGGTATATGAAATCTGCCATTAGCAAGGTATTTTTAATAATAGTTCTTCAAGTACATTTAGGAATCTTAAGTGGTCATCAAGGAACATGTAGGGTGTCCTGTACTAGGCTAATGTTTGACTTATTCAGGGTAAGTTGAAGTTCAAGGAGTTTAGTTTGTGGGTCTCTGGGAATCTGTCTAAAGGTGATATAACCTTGGCAAATAATGAAACGCCCACTGCACTTGAATGGAAAACCATCAGGATTGCAAGACAATGTTTTGCTGTAAATGTTGGTGGCAAAAAAAAATAAAAAAGATCTCTCTTTAAAGTCTTGACTCTCTGGAATCATTTCTTGATTTTCAGCCGCAAACATGTTCATTTGATAACAGTCTCTAACTACCTACAGGAACACTACTGTCTGAAAAGGGGAAAAGGAGGACTCTATGTAATATATAGTTATATTTAAATACTATCTGCAGAGTATGTAGCTGAAGCACAGCTCTGCCCATTATTTAGTCAGATAACAAGAGCAAAAAGGTGGACCGTACCACAAGGGTAATTTTTCAACAAAAACCTAATTCCAAATACAAAAGAAGAAAAGCTGATCTGTGCTGCCACTTCTCCCCGTACAATAAAAAAAAAAAAAAATCAGGAAAAGAAGTCTGCACATTGTTTACCCACCATGTTCATAGTTGGATGACTGGCACGAATGAATCAGGTATCCCCAATGCCTTTGCCAATGACAGAGCTAGGGAGGACAGCAATGAAAATCCTTTATTTTGCGGGGGCAAGTTGGGTAGCTATAACCAAAAGTTGCTAATGTGCAGAGAGTAAGGAATGGATTCCAGAGATGCCAATCTTAATGTTTTAGTAAAAATTATACTGGTAAGGTTACATTCTCTCTACAGAAAGGTCAAAGGCAGATTTGCCATCTGCAAGTATCTTGCCGCAGACAAGATGACACTATGGTCTGGGGACTGCAGTGTTATATAAATACCTGAAGATCTGTATGAGGCAGGAAACAGAATGTAGACTATGTTTTTAACAGCACATCAGGATTATTTGTGATTTCAAGAAGATAATTTTTTTCTGCATTTAAGGTCGGTACTGGCAGACTGGGCACCTGTCAATGTGAGAAACTTGACACTTGGAAAATGGGAAATCCCAATGTCAACAAAGTAACTGCATTTTAACAATATGTATGGGATATAGATGAACACCAAGAAACTGTGAAACGGGTTTTCTTAATTAAAAATATCAAAAAGGACAACTTTCATTATAGTATGTGCTGTCAAACTACAACCACTGCAAACATACTGTATAGGAAAATTAATGATATATATGGACATCTCCATGGTGATCTGCTTTAACAACTACAGACCAGCTGTATTTCACAATGCAGTACAGATCACTGAATTGCTGTGTATGGGTCAAGTGTCATACACTTAAAAGTAAACTGCCAATTCTTCAGGCATCTCAGTGGAAGAAAAAGATGAACTCCTACATAGGGACCAACAAGAGCAATGAATTGTATTCCCTCCATATACTAGCAACTGAATATCAAAAACAAGAAAAAGAAGTATGACGAACAATGACCCAAAGTAGCTTGATAACCATGTGCATATTGATACATAAAAAATACAGACTTCTGTCATTTTAACTAAAAACTATTTAAAAAGTTCTAAATAAAAAACTGTAGCAGAAATAAATGATTCTAAAGAAAACATAACCAGTGCATCAGTATCCCTTCTGCAAGATTTGTTATTATGTTTCATACATGCGTGATCTGCATTTTAGGAATACAATATACAATATATACACCTACCTTGTATTTTATTATGTGGAATTACCAACTTCTGTAAGTAAGTATATTCAGAAAGTACGGATATATTGCTCAAATCACATTGCTGAAAGAAAATAAAGCATCAAATGTTTTATGCACATTTACAGAGGAAAGGCAATCTCAATCTTTTAAAACAAAGGATTTTGCATTCTCTTTAAAAAGTCTACTGTACAGTATACTGTTTTTTCCCCTTTTGGTGCCTAAACTGGCAAGTTTCTTTCTTTCATTGACACTGGCTGCATTCTACTTTGTTTGGAAACCGTTTCCATATAAGCATTTTTCTGACACTGTAGCAACTCTATATTACTTGTAAAGTACTCACTTATGATGTACAGAATTATTAGAGGGTTAGTGATCATAAACGCTTTGTGTGTTCGAGACATGGATGCCAAGAAATTCAACTGAAACGCAAAGTTCATGGTGAATCTTGACATCCACATCAAGAATGAACAGTTGCATAAATAAACTTACCACAACAGTATGTTTGAATGATCACTGCTGCAGTAGCCTTAGCTATACAGGTAATATCATGTTAATGATATGACAGCTGACCAGCTTCTAAAACTTCAGGGCACTTTCCATGTGCCCAAACTGTCTAGCAGCTCAAGCTGAGTGGGCTAAAAGACAAGTTTGAGCACCAAACCCTTCACAGCTTTCCTGACAACAGAGGCTGAGCCTTGAAAAGACAATGAAAGAAAAAACAAAAAACACACCAAAAAACAAGGGGGGTGAATGGGAGAGAGTGGCTACTGCAGCACTGATCATTCTAACATCTATTGTTATAGTAAATTACTTATACAACTGCACTATGTTCATGATATTGATCAGTGCTGCAGTAGCCATAGCTATATGGGTAGATTACCCTAATGTACTACTTTTGGCAGATGGAAGAAGAAGCATCCAGTAGTCTCTGGAGAATTGTCCTAGTGATCTATACCTAGAAAAAGAATCAAGCTCATAGTGCTTTGAAAAGGTATGTAGAGAGGACCATGTTGCTCCTTCTAGCATACTTCTAGGAGTCCAACCCTTTCAAAAATGCCAGAGATGAAGAAAAGGCCCTGGCGGAGTGGCCCTTGACCCTGCCTGGAATAGTTTGGCTGTGGTGAGTACAACCATTTGGAAATAATCTGCTTTGACACAGGTTGTCCCTTCTTACCTTCACAAGAAATGAGCAATTGATCTGAAGATCTGAAATATTTACTTCTTTCAAGAAAGTACCAGAGTTATCAATGGACATTCAAGGTAAGGAGCATCCTTCCCCACTTATTTTTTTAGATCAGTAAAGAAAATGGGGGAATGGAGAGTTTGGTTTAAAGTAAACTCAAATACCACTTTAGGCATACAAGACAGATTAGTTCTCAAAGAAGCCCTGTCACTATGATAATGAGAAAGGGCTAACTCACCATAAGAGCTTTCAACTCAGATGCACTTCTTGTAGAGGTCAGAGCAATGAGTAAAATTCTTTTCCAGTCAGCCAAATTACCTTGTCCAAATGGTTTCTCTAACACAAAATTACGATTCCATGAAGGGGCCACCAATTTTCTTACAGGCCTATTAAGTAAAACTCTGTTAAAAAAACATTATGGCATGAGAATGCCTTGAAACAGTTGGATCCATAGGCAGACATGCTGAAATAGGCAATAAATGAACCCTGATAGAGGAAAAAAGGTCATGGGATAGTAACGCACACAAATACTGTAAAACCACAGAAAAATAAGCCCTGAATGGGTGCTGGTTATGTTGTTACTAGAAAACCTCCGTCATTTGCTAATATATGATTTTCTAGTAACCTGCTACCTTTTTTAAGAAACATCTTTATTAAATTATTACATATGATACAGACAATCATATATTTATATAAATTAAAACAAACCATATTGACATAATTTTAGTTGTAAACATTATACATCACTTATAATCTAGCCAGTCATTGTCAGTCAAACATTACATAGCTCATTCAAATCCTGCCTTCTTTTAAACCTCATTCCTCCTCTACATGCATTGTTCCCACAATTCACATTTTCCTATGTAATTTTATCTTATCCTTTTCTAAAGATCGCAATTCCAGTTGTTTTACCTCTCTTACTACATTCACTACTTCTAGTAAAGTTGGTTTAGACTTTGATTTCCATTTTTTAGTTACTGTTTTTTGGAGGCCACCATAATTAGACTCAGCAAGGCCTTACTATGTCTAGGCAATGCCAATTCTGTATGATAGCTCAAAAACTAATTTCCTTAGTTACACCAATTTGCTCACCCAGTATCTTTGACAGAGCAGTCTGCAGGGAATCTTTAGAGTCTGTTAACTCGTTAAATTCCTAGAAAATATGTTTCCAGTTACCACTTTTCTTCCCCATTACACCTCCAACATTTGCTGTCTACCTGAGGGAAAAATTCTTTGAAGTCTACTTGGGGTATAAAAATACCTATACAAATAATTCCAAGCAAAGATGTTAAATCTTCTAGACTTTGTTGCACATTTGCGAGAGATAAATATATCCCCCATTCTTTCTTTTCGAATTGCTTATCCAATCTCTCTTCCCAATCCTTTCTAACCTCCTCTGATTGATTCTTATAGTTATCACACAATATTTTATATGCTCTGTGAAGATTGTGGAAAGATGGGCGAAGGCTGCCAGCCTAGTCAAATAGAATTTGATACATAATTCTATCATTTGTATAAATAAATGTAAAATACAGGCTTGTGTTTTTAAATGAAAGAAAACACTGTAAAATGTGAACTTCAAGATTGTTGCAACATTGCCATCTGCTGTAAGGAAAATCAAGCCAAGCCTTTCAAATGTTATTTGAAGTTACAATTATCTAAAAAAATGGTGGTGCCGAAGCAACTGGCTGAACACATTCTTTCTATAGTATTAACTTAAGGAATGATTGCTAGAGTGTACATGTGAAATGTCTTTTATTGTTGTAGTTTCCTGAGCAGGTATTAGCTTGCTAAATAATGCAGTTTGTTTGCCTGGGAGCTCCAGACTAAGTGTCAAAATGATGTAATGTAAATACTGGGAAAACCTAAGTGTCAAAATGATGTAATTTGGGAGGGCCTAAGCAGAGCTGTTTGTTAGTGGTTTAAAAATTAGAAGTTATGTACCTACCATAATGTTCCATGTTAGTTGTCTTCTTCTCGCCTTCTTTCTTGCTGGATGGGTTCGGAGCCGATCCTCGGCTCTGACTCGGCCACTCTAAAAGCTCGAGAGCTAGTTCCACCGGCTCGAGGCTCCCCTATATCCCACAATGCTAGGCGGTAACTCCTCAGATCTCGTTTGAAAGCTAAGGCCAGCAATAAAATTCCATAAGGAACAAAGAAAGAAACTCTTCTAGGTCTGTCCTGGCTAGGGGGAAGGAGGGTGGGACGCAAGAAAGAAGGCGAGAAGAAGACAACTAACATGGAACGTTATGGTAGGTACATAACTTCTAAATGTTAAGTTGTCAATCTTGCCTTCATTCTTGCTGGATGGGACCACGTCCCTAGCACCTTGTTCCGGGTGGCCTATCGGAACAGACTCTTGAGTACAGTGGAACCAAAGTTGGCTCGGTCTCTAGAGGCCAAGTCCAACTTATAATGAGAAATGAAGGTATGGGGAGAAGCCCAAGTAGCTGCAGAACAAATCAAATCAATAGGCAGCCTATCTTGGAAAGCTACAGAAGTGGCTAAAGCTCTAGTTGAATGAGCCCTGGGTTTGGATGGCAACCGTTGATGTCTTATCTCATACACTAGGGTAATCAACGAAGTAAGCCATCTAGAGAGAGAGACTTTAGAGACTGGAAGGCCCATTCTACCTTCTGCATAAGAAACAAACAGTTGGTCAGACTTCCTGAATTGTTTGGTCCTGTCTAAATAGTACCTAAGTTGGCGATGAATATCTAACAGTGTAACTTTTGTTCTGACCTATTAAGAGTAATTTGGTAAGAAAACAGGAAGCTCAATGGTTTGGTTCAAATTTGCCAATGAAGCTACTTTGGGCAAAAAGGACGGGTTAGTACGCAAGGAGACTCTGTCTTTATGAAATACTAGATAAGGGGGTCGACTACACAGAGCATGAAGTTCAGAGACTCTTCTAGCTGAGGTGATAGCTACTAAAAAGAGTGTCTTCCACGAAAGTAATTTTATACAACATGAAGCCGCAGGTTCAAAGGGGGGAAGAATTAAGGATGCCAGAACCAAATTGAGATCCCATTGAGGAGGAGGATCTCTGATGGGTGGTTTGAGTAGAAAGACTCCCTTTAAAAAGGCCTTGCAGAGTTTGTGAGACATAATAGAGGACTCTGAGACTCCAACATGAAAGTTCGAAATTGCAGCCAATTGAACTCTAATGGTAGATGGGGACGAACCTGCATGGAAAAGTTCGCTAGAAAGTCTAGAACTGTTTGAATAGAAGCAGTGAAAGGATCTATATTCTTTGACTGCCCAATAGGAAAAACGCTTCCACTTGTTATGATAAATCTTCCGAGTGGAAGATTTATGAGAGGTATTAAGATATCTCTAACTGAGTGAGATATCAAAGGAAGCCTGGCTAAGGTCGGAATTGGAGGAACCAAGCTGTGAGGTTCAGAGAGGGAAGGAGTGGTGCAACTGACCCGACTGATGGGTCAAGAGGTCTGGAACTGGGTCCAGATGCCAAGGTTGTTCCAACAGATAACGGTGAAGAAATGGGAACCAAACCTGTCGAGGCCAGTAAGGAGCAATGAGGATCATGGAAGCTTTCTGAGCGATGGCTTTCTGAATTAATTGAGATATCAGTGGGAAGGGAGGAAAGGCATATAGAAGTCCCTGGGGCCAAACGTGTACTAAAGCGTCTCTGCTGGGGTGGCCTGGTTGGGGAAAGAGGGTGAAAAAATCGTCGCACTTGCTGTTTTGGGGAGTAGCGAAAAGGTTGCAGCAAGGCCTGCCCCACTTTCGAAAAACTTTCAGAGACCACTCGTGAGGCATGAGAATAGCTCTGCTCAATTTGTCTGCAATCACGTTGGACTTCCCGGGGATGTGCGTTGCTAACAGAAATCGGTGAGAAGAAATCGCCCATTGCCACAGTCTGAGTGCCTCTCGACATAGGGGGTAAGATCTGGTTCCGCCTTGTTTGTTGATGTACCACACTACAGACATGTTGTCTGTTTGGATTGCTATAGTTCCCTTGGGAAGAGAGTCTTGTAGGGCTTGCAACGCTAGAAGCGCTGCTCTCATCTCTAGAATGTTTATGTGCAAGTGGCACTCGAACGGTTGCCACATGCCCTGGACTGTCCTGCCCTGGAAATGCCCCCCCCACCCGATCAGGGAGGCGTCCATTGTCACTGTAGCAACCAGAGGGGGAGGGGCGAAAGGTCTCCCTAGGAGGAGCTGAGGAGATGTGATCCACCAAGAGAGATGATTCTTGCACGATTGAGTTATCCGAATAGGATGGGACATTGGGAGGCTTTGATAAGACCATTGTGTGAAGAGCATCCATTGTAAAATCCTCATATGGAAGCGTGCTAATGGTAGGAGAGGGATGGCCACCGCCATAATCCCCAAGACTTTCAGGATCCGTCTGGCTTTGACCTTGTTGGTCTGCAAGATAAGAAAGACCTGTTTGTGTATGTCTGCTATCCTCTGCTCTGTGAGTCTGGCTGACATATTGACTGTGTCTAGATTTGCGCCTATGAAAGTAATAACACAACAAGGTGACAAGACAGACTTTTCGTAGTTTATTGAAATGCCTAGCGCCTGACATGTCTGAAAGGTGTAGTCTCTGGTGATGAGTAGAAGATACTTGGTGGGGGCTGTAAGGAGCCAGTCGTCTAAATAAGGAAACACCTGGAATCCTTGTCGTCTCAGATGAGAGGCTATCACTGCCATGCATTTGGTAAACACTCGGGGAGCTGTAGTGAGACCAAAGGGCAGGGCTCTGAATTGAAAATGACTGGTTCCCAGCCTGAAGCGGAGAAACCTCCTGGAGCGTCGATTCATCTTGATGTGATAGTACGCATCCTGGAGATCTATAGGGCACATCCAGCTGTCCCGCCCCAAAAGGGGAAGAATGGACTGCAGCGTGACCATCCGGAACTTTGTTTTCTTGATAAACTTGTTCAAGTTGCTGAGATCCAAAATGGGTCTCCAGTCCCCTGTTTTCTTTGGAACCAAAAAGAATTTGGAGTAGGTTCCGGATCCTACTTGGGTCTGCTGGCACTGGTTGAATGGCTTTTTTTGCGAGCAGCTTTGAAATTTCTAATGCTGCTTGCTCCCTTTGACTGGGTGGAACGTCTGGAAGGGATTTTTTGGACAGCTTCGGAATGAAAAGGAAAGGGATTCTGTAGCCTTCGGAAATGATGGACTGTACCCTACTTGTCTTGAGTTAGGGATAGCCAGGCTTTTGGGTACAGTGACAACCTTCCCCCGACTGCCTCCAAAGGTGGACAGTCGGGCAACACCTCAGGGATGCTGAAAGGGCTTGTCGGAAAAGGATTCTCGACTGCCCTGATTCTGCGGGCCCCCTCTGCCTTTAGGACGGCATCTACCATTGTTGTTCCCCCCTCTACCTCTAGAGGGGAATTGACTCTTTGCGTCAGGCAAGTCTCCTTGAGATTGTTTACGGAACCACATCTTTCCCCCCTTCTGACCTTTGGGGTAAGGTCTAGAAGGAGTAGAAAAACGGACTCCGACGGCAGAAAGGGTTTTGCCATCAGTCTCGCACCTAGTCAGGGTTTCCTTCACTTGAGGACCAAAGAGGGATGATCCATCAAAGGGGGAATTCGTGAAGGACACCTTAAAAGGGTCCGCAAAGTTACAAAGTCGCATCCAGGTGTGCCTACGCAAGGCTACACCTGTACCTGCCACTCTACTTGCTCCATCAGCCGCATATGAAAGGAGGCACATGGAGGAGTTGGTTATAGAATTAAGGGTAGCCAGCTGAGAGTTCATCCTATCCTGAAAACCCGCAGCTGTTGGGTCCTTCAACATTTCACTCGCTTCCTTGAGTAAGTCCCTCTGAAGTCGAGTAAAATGACACAGGTAATTCAGCGATCTCATAGTAAAGGTCGCTGACGAGAACATCTGCTTCCCGTACCTGTCCATCGACCTAGACTCCTTATTAGGAGGATGAACAGGCACCGAAGGATCAGCTAACTCCTTCTTGGTAGCCGCAGCCACCACCATAGCATCAACAGAGACGCCTTTGGTCAGAAATTCTTTATCCATGGGGGCCGTGATGAATTTTGATGGTCTCCTGGGGGTGGGTTCCACTGAGTCAGGAGCCGCCTAAGCCTTCTTTGCCACCACTTGCATAAGGGGGTCAAAGGGAGGGGACACCCAGGAGGTGGAAGGGTGAGAGCCAAACGCCTCAAGGTACACTGATTCATCCTCTGAAGGGTTGAGGGGTGGCCAATTCCCCCTCTGTTTTAAGATTTCAAGGATGTCTGCAAAGGAGACATCTTCAGAGGGGGAACAAGGGGAACCTTCAGAATCCTCTAAATCAGTGTCAGAGGTGACAGACTCAGGGGAGTCAATGTGCTTCCTCTTACACTGCCTCTTCCTAGGGGACTCTCCTACAGGGTCAGGAGAGGCCTCGGAAGAGGAGGAGATCCCCACAGGGGAAACTTGAGGAGCTGGCTCTCTACGGTCGGGGATGAGAGAGTGAGTCGAAATCACCGGAGGCACCATAGGGGGAGGGGCAGAAAGAACAGACTGTGGAGTAGAACCTGGTTCTAACACGCTCCTCATGACCTCGAAGGCACCCCTGTCAGGCAGAGCCGGAGGTCTCCGTTCCGAAAAACTGAAGACCTCCCCCGGCACCGACAGTGATGGCTCCGAGGCCGATGTCGGAGCCAAACTCACCAGCGCTGAAGCACCGAGAGGGAGAGCGGGGTCGGACAAGGGTCCGATGCCACTCGCCCCCTCGGAGCCGACAAGGGAAGTCCAGCGCCGAGATTCTTCCAAAAAAGACATCGGAGCAGACGACGGAACCGAAGACAAAGGTATCGGTTCCAACGCCACCATAGTCTCGGGTCCGAGCCGCCCCGGCTCCGAACTCAAAAGAGTCAGAGGAGGAATAGTTTGAGTGGTAGGAGTAGGTCTCGACTGTTGAGTCGGACTTTGAAGCATCTGGGCTAATGCCTCGGACTTAAGAAGTCGACTCACTACTCTCTGAAGGTCATGGTCGGATAACCTGGAAGACCTAGAAGAGTGAGATCTATGGCTCTGTTCAGACAGCAAGGGTGATGCTGGAGCCGAATGAACGGAGCCAATAGATGGAGAGCGGGACCTCTTTCTAGATGTCGGTTCCGATAAAATAATAGGAGCCGACAGAGTAATGTTTTCCTCGGCTCCGGCCGGAGTCAAGGACACCGTAGGGGCTTGTATTCGAGTTTCATCGGCTCCGGCCGGAGCCGATGTTCGAATAGCTTTAGGGCCTTCAGAAGACGGCTCAGAGACTGGAGCCGAAGGTCTAGAAGGCTTAGAGGGTTTCCCCGATGACTGAGTCGAGGGACCCTCAGGCTTAAGTAAGCCCCTTAGAATAAGCTTATTTTTTCGCTCCTGCAGGACTCTAGGGCTGAAGCCATGGCAAACAGCACATGAGTCCTGCAGGTGCAAAGGTCCTAGGCAGTACACACAAGAAGTGTGACCGTCTGTCAGAGACATCTTCTGACAGCACGAGTCACACTTCTTAAAGCCTGAGACCTTTGATTCCTTAGACATATCTAAGGGGAAAGTGTAACACACAAGCACACACACCGATTACACTTAGGGGTAAATAAAACTAATTTAAACAAATTATAGTAGTTAGAAATAAGAATCCCTATAAAACACAGTCACTCACTATAGGAAGGGAGGGACTGGGCCTAAGGCCCGAGGGAAAAATCTAAAGCTTTTGTGGAAAAAGGGGAATGGAAAGTCAACGGAAAAGGGATAAACTAACTTAAAACTATCTATTTATAAGAAACAACTAACTTTAAAGGGGAAAAAGGCTAAGAAACTAGTTCTTTACCAAAAAACTAACCTGAGCCGGTAGGAACACACCTCAATCGCTGTAGCGGCAAACGAGATCTAAGGAGTTACCGCCTAGCATTGTGGGATATAGGGGAGCCTCAAGCCAGTGGAACTAGCTCTCGAGCTTTTAGAGTGGCCGAGTCGGAGCCGAGGATCGGCTCCGAACCCATCCAGCAAGAATGAAGGCGAGATTGACAACTTAACATTTATTGTTCAGTGAGAGACTAAAGGCATTTGTCTTGGACCATCAACCCAGCACTGCTTATGCTCTTTATGTCTGTAAGTAGGATTATAGCACTGTGTTTTCTCTTAAGATTAGCTAAAAATTAGAAAGTTAGATTAAGTGTTTTTCTGCGACATCAGACCTGTCCTACTGTATTATTTTAAGTTTCTGTGTGATCTCTGAACTCTTATATATCTCTGTGGTGTAGTGGTATTGTCTTGTGTTTTAATTATTTTTTATTAAATATTTTTAAAAACTTTGCCTGTGGCTGATTTATGTAGAGATGGTCTCTGGAGTACATTGCATATGTATAGAGGTTATTGTAATACACCACTCTAATAAGCCTTAGACTGAATAGTCACATTACCGATTGGATAATAATATTGCACAGTAATAATTGGACACCCTTTTAAGGGCCTTTGGGTAGCTGATAATTATTAAGCTGGTGGTGGCAGGAATTACTACCTTATAGTCTGGGTAAAGGGGCATGGCTGGAGAATCTGTGTCAGCCTTTCCCAGGAGTGTCTGTAAAGTTGTATAAATACTTATCTCAAAGTGTGTGTGATGTGTCAACTACCTGGACAGGGACATGAAGCACTGGTTGGACAGAGAGGGTATTGGAGGTTAGCTTGCCAGCCAGGCTGAGATCTGGACCCTATAGCTGTGCCATTTGGGAGTCTTATTGGGGACTCGGAGAGCAAGGGAGCAACCAGCCCCAGACTGACTGTGATCTCTGTGTGAACTTAAGGGAAATTGTACTTTACTGTGTGTATTTGTTATCATTTCCTCTTCTATGAGATGACCTCCCTGGTGTTAGTGGTAAGGATTGAGGCTCCTTGATTGCTGGGCCAAGGCACGGCCGTCACATGCTCTACTAATTATTCCTTTTTAGCAGCAGCTTCTGTTTAAGATTCCACTAAAAACTCTACCAGTGCTTGTCTTTTACTTAGGATCCCTCTATTTCTTTCTCTCTGCTTATACTCTGATATCAATCCTTGATAGGGAGGCAATCGCTATCACGCAGGCCAAATCAATTCTTGGCCTCTTCCCATTCTATTACCTTTCCCTCTCTATTTCCTACCAATACCTTGGTTCTTTTACCAGTTTTCGCCAATAAATTCCAGCCCCCTCTTGCCTACTTTCCTAATTGCAGTCATCCCTATAGGCAGAATATCCTTTCTCCATTCCCTTGTTGGCTTACTTCTTAGAATACTTTGCTACTTTATGAATATAATATTCTGCATGGTTATTGTTATTATCCTTAAGAAAGTGCATACAAAATCCAAGTTTCTCCTTGTTTCTTGAGCTTCTCCCTGTTTCATCATCATCGTCATCCCTTTCCACTTTGAATTATAGGTTTCTGCTTCTGCTATTTATAGGATTAACTGTAGCTCTGAAATACCCCTTCAAATCAAGTAATCTCAAACCGCTTTGTTTAACTGGAAGAATCATCTTATCCCACTTGACTCTTGCCATATTCCCCTCACAGACATAGTCCTTCAGCTCTTTGTTAATTGCTATCCACAACTGCTCCTGGTTCTATCTGGTTGATAAAAATATGCCTGACCTGTGTATAAAACAAAAGGTGCTAAAAACATTTTAACTGCTCATGTCTTGCTATCCCTATGCACATAACAGAGCTTCCAATTTCCCAGTTTTTGTATTATCTTTTGTTCAGTCTCTTCCCACATAGCCTTAGCTGCCACACCAAAATAATTTTTAAACCATACTTCTAAGTACGTCATTTCATGTCCACATAAATATGGCAATTGCTGAACCAATTTGTGTGGGGGTACACAATTCACTGCTATTGCTTTTGTTTTAGCTTCATTAATTTTAAGATTTGAAACTGCCTCAAAATGTTTCACAACACTGAAATGTCCTTTTCTGGTTTTATCCAGTATAAAATAAAATCTGCAAATATTGCCAGCTTTTCCTGACTACTATACCGATTATATCCTTGAATTTCTGAGTCTCTTATTTTCTTTGCCAATGATTCTAAATATAGTGCTAACAACAAAGGGGAAAGATGATATCCTTGTCTGGTTCCTCTGCTCAAACAGAAACTATCAGAGAGGAACCCAGCCACTTTAATTTTTGCCTCCGATCCATCATATATCTTCCTAATCAACCTTATAATTTTATCAGGGAATGCAAATGCTTCCACTGCCCTGCTCTTTAACTCCCAACATACTGTGCAAAATGCTTTCTCTGCATCAAGTCCCATCAACAACAGTGGTATTTTCTTGCATTTAGCTTCCCTCTGGATCATCAAAGTTCAGTTAATGTTGTCAAATGTTTGCCTCCCCTGCACAAAACTACATTGCCCCACGTCTATCAATTTTGGCACCACCTTTGCCATTCTTTTATCCATTACAAACAAACATTTTCTACTCATGGTTTAGCATTCAAATGAGCCTGTATGAAACTGGATCTGACTGGTCTTTACCCTCTCTAGGTATCACAGCCACCACCACGTTTTTCAGGAAGTTGGTGCTTCTCCTCCTCTTAAAACATTGTTAAACAAACCCTTCCAGATTTTTAGCAGTTCTTTCCCTTCTAGCTTCCAAACATCCATAGGAGTACCATCTATTCCTGGAGACTTTCCTGTTGATTGGTTATATATCACCATTTTACCTCATCTCCTCCTAACCTACTATTAGTAATTGAGCCTCGTCTACCTCTAACCTTAGCATATTTAATTCTTCCATAAAATTTCCATTTATACATTTTCTTTATCTCCATATTTCTCTGTTTTATAAGACATTCATAAAATTTCTGAAATACTTCTAGTACCTCTATAGGATCTCTTGTTATCTTCCTTGATACAGGCTCCCTAAGCTTGGTGACAACCCCTTTCTACTTTCTGTTGTCTGAGTTGTTGTGGTAAAAGTTTTTCTACTCTGGCATTATTATCAAAAACAGTTGCCTAACTAAATGCATGCATATTGTCAATGTAATCCTTTATTTTCTGCTTAGCACTCTGCAATTGCTCCTCTTCTTCTTCTTCTGAGATTCCCCCTATTATGCAGTACTTTAACATGTCAGTTCCTCTAAACAATTCTTGCTGCTTCTTAACCATCTCTCTCTTCTTCTTTTATTTCCACCCTATTTTTAAACTCCACTTTAATTTTATCCCACTCCCAAGCTAGATCTTCAGAAGACATTTCTGTCTTCTCTAAGAACTCCTGAATAATTTCCACTACCCATTCCATAAAATTCTCTTTTTTCAACAGATAGGTGGGAAAGTGTCAGTGTCTCATTTTTATTTCATTACCCTGCATTTTTACTTTATTTATTATCACATGAGCTGAAATAGTTATTGGAGGCATATCAAAACTTTCAATTAAATGCATACACTCCTGTTACATTCTATATAGCCTAGCCCAGTTTTCGTATCTAGGGGAATAATATGTAAATTCACTTCGAACTCCTACTACTGAATTCACATCTTCCATGCCAAACATTTTTATAAATTTCTTCAAAAATCTACCTCCTTTGTTATCTTTTCCCTTCTGGGCCCCCCAGATACATCTTAGTTGCTGCAAATCAAATTCCAGTCCCCAGCTATAAGTAACATTCCCTGATGAAAACTGATTATTTTTCCCTGAATTTTCCCAAGCTCAACTATATCATTTTAAGTTGGAATATAAATACATATCAGTGTAATCCTCCTCTCTTGCCAGCAGCCCCTTAGTACTACAACTCTACCATTAACTTTTTTTATCTTCTTCTATCACTATTGGAGCTCTTCTTGCAATTAATAAAAGTACTCCTATTTTCTTTTGTCCCATGTATTCTGCTGAATAACTGACCTGAAAACCTTTCTTTATCAAATTCAAATGTTAGCTTCTTTCCAAATGTGTCTTCTGTGGCACAGCTATTTGCACTTTACATTTTTAATATAATCCACTACGCTTTCTTTTGTGTATACATCTCTGAGGCCGTTAAAATTTAAAGATAACATCAAAATGGTCATTATGTTAAAGATTTATCATTCCCACCTTTTATTTGCAACAGCGTTTTTGTTAAGTATCTAGTTCCTGCTTTTGTGTTACATGCACACATTAATGTCTGGCAGGTTGACCTTATATACAGCTGTCTCTTGTCATATCCGTTTCAGCCTATATCACATCTTACAAAACTTTTTGTTTTATCAAAGGCCTTCAAACAGAAAAAAACAAATACACCTTTAAAAAAATTATTAACTTGATATTAACACACAAAACTATGTACATCTTCAAATATTAAAGTTTTACCTTCCAAATGGGGACAATTGTCTCAAACTGACAGCCCAACTCACAGACTCGGTTAACGTAAAAGGAAGGTTATCCACGCTAAGACGCATGGTACAGTCTGTGCTTCTAAGTGCTGTCTCTTTTTGTCTTATGTTTATTGTAGTCCCAGAATGAGAAAACACTTGAATGCTTTCAGAAAACATTATTTCCTAGCCATTGAAAGAAAACCATTAAAAGAAAGAAATATTCTGTTTTTATTGCTCTTTATCAGATTGTCTCCATGGAGGCATGAAAACCAGATACAAAGTTGCTTTTACAATTATTTATTTATTTGCTAGAGGAGAGCTTTATTACAGCCAACACTCTTCTTTATTTGTTTTCTCTTAAAACTTGTTACTAGACAAAGCCAAGAGCCTTAATACAGTCATTACGTTATGCTAGAATAAATTAAAACACATCATTTTTCCTTGTATCATACTCTTTTGAACAGACTTTTCTTTATTTTACATTGCAGTGCCTACATTTCTTAAAACTAAACAAGGAGAAAGAGAAAAAAAAGGAAAAACAGAGGCACCTGTTTAATTTAGTATTCTGATTACACTTGAAAATAGCCAAGAAAACTTTACTTTATAGAATGCAGATATGCACTATACAAATATTACTGTTAAGAACAGAGTTTGTTTTACTTAGTTAACCCTTTCCTTCCTCTTCCCCTCTCCTAAGTGTCCCTCTAAACATTAATGACATGAAGTAGGGCATATGCTTTAGAGTCCCCTACAAGTTTAACAAAATCAAAGTTAAAACAGACCAATATTTCCAGGTTTTCTTGTTCTGTCTTGTTTCACAAATATAATTAATGCTTTATATAATCTCACATTTATTTGTCAATTTCCAAATTGCTGGGTTTATTCCTGTTTATCTCCATCTCCCAAATCCAATCTCTGCTTCCTTTCCAACATACCATCAGTTCTCCTAGTCCACTCCTGTGCTTCTTTCCGTCTCTTGAACATTTTATGTTGAAACACTGGAAAGGGTTTCACTGGCACAATCTCTCCATGGTCTTTATTACCAGAAGAACAAGAAGCAGACTTGCCTTGTGTTTCACAGCCCACTTTTTGTTGGGCAAACTTTGCATTTCCTCCTTTGCATGTTCTGCATCAAAAATGATTTAGTTCTTCCAGGAAAGAATATTTTGAAGATAGCTGGCTACAGCAGTTTGAATCTCACACCTGCTTCTCAACATTCCCTGATTAGTGGAAAAAATGTAATCCTCTTCTGCCTGATGAACAGTGAGTAATCATTTTCCACAAACACTCTACTGTCTCTCACTTTTAGTACTTTGTCCTTCTGCCACAGTTTTGTCAGAATAAACTCCCTCTGCAGGTAGAATTGAATCTTTATCATTAAAGCTCTAAGTTGCTTTCTCATGGTCAGGGTTGGAGCATATGCACAATGTGCCCTTTCAATTAACAACTCCTGCTGTGGAATACCAGTCCAGTTGCTTATTTGCGGTTTCATAAAATTAATACAGTCTGTTTCTCCCAGCTTCTTGGGGACAACAGAAAATCTCAGGTTTTCCCTGCATAATCTGTCATCTAATTCTATTATTTTATGAAACATGTCTTCTTAAGTAGTCTCATATTCGTCCAGCCTTTTCTTCATTTCAACCTCCGATTTTTGCACTTTTATCACTTCATCTGAATATCTGTTTAAAGCTTCTTCCATTTTAACCAGCCTTTTCTTATTTGAGCTGATAGACTCTATCAGTGTTTCATTAATTTTAATAAGCTCTGAGTACATTTGACTTATTTTTTCCTCTAGGTTACTGGAAGTCATGTCTTGCACCAAAGCAGAAGTTTGCACTGCTTTTTGCTGAACAGCTGCAGAATTCTTCCTAGTCAGTATTTTTCCCTAACCTCTTGTGGTCGATTTTCTTTCAGGTTCTCTAAATTTCTTTTCTGATGGCATCCAGGCAGTGCACTTACTAGTCAGTTACTAAAATTTACTCCCCAAAAATGAGTTCACTGGCTCTTTCTTCTGAATTTGTATTTTCACATGGGGAGAGCTGAAATGAAGATATTATCAATATGCAGCCATCTTGGAAATCAATAACATGCTTTCTTGTCTTCATTATCACCTGCTGCACATCCTCAGTAAACAGGTGCCTAAAGGGAATTAAGATCATATCATCCAGGCAGTCATCTGAAGATGACTGGGGCTAGGGTATATCAAACACCCCTGATATTGTGTGAGTAGACCCATTCTGTGAGGAAGGTTGTGGTGATTACGCCTGGCCATTTAAGAAGGTAGAACCACATTACCTGGGTCAGAAAGGGAGTCAGCACAATGAACTTTGGGGATTCCTTCTGAATCTTCAGAAGTATCCCTGATGTCAGTGGAAATGATAGAAAAGCATAGAAGAACATTCCTGTCAAAGAAAAAGAAAAAGGCATCTGTCTTCCAGGCATTCTTGCATGGAGTCCTAAAGCAGAATATTACCAGCTGATTATTTAGGGAGGAGACAAATGGGTTTTCTAGTGGAACTCCCCACAGATTGCGCAAATCTTGGAAGATCGTCTGATCTAGTTTGCATACACGAGGGTCTGCCATATCCTGCTCAGTATGTCTGCCACACAGTACTGTTCTAATGGAATGAAGGATGCATGTGGAGTGATACTGTGCTTCGAAACTATATTTCAAGCTAACATGGCTTGTCTGCAAAGGGGGGTGCGACCTGGTCCCCCCCCTGCTTCTAGATGTACTACATGACTGTAGTACTGTCTGAAACAGCCTGAAGAGGTCCTTGGGACCAAAGATGATTCAGAGAGTTAAGTGCCTTTATCAGGGCAAGCATATATTTTATATTTATGTACTTGTATCTGTCCTAAGTGTTCCACACACCTTGCTCTATTATCCCTCCTGAACCCCCTCCCCAAGCAACGTTAGTGACACCTGTGACTGCTGACTGCTTTGGAACAAGGAGGGAGAAGTGAAGACCTAATTTTAGGGATAATTGCTATCTCCACAAAGTAATTTCTTTGCTGACAAATGCCAGCACTGGGATTTAAAAAGACAAAGAATATTGATGCTGGGACCAAAAAGACTTCAAATGCCACTGTATCTTTCTCATGCTGAGTTTTGCCAGGGTTATCCTGAGATTCTCTCACAGTGACCGTAGTCTGAATGGAAAACCTTAATAACAGATCTAGGTACAGATCTGTTTTTTCCTGTGGGGGAAAAAAATCTTTGAACTGAGATGTCCAGTTGGCACCCCATGTGTGAAGGAGCCGAAAAGGACTTTTGAATGCCAGCTTGCATAAGAGATCTCTCACCCAAGTAAGAGATTCCTGACACTTTGAAAAATACTCTGCAAAGATGAGCAAATTATATAAATACGGGAAAAAAGAAAAAGGATACGGATACCCTATAGCCTGCAAAAAGCTATAAATGGAGTTATACTCTTTTTGAACATTCTTGGTGCAGTCTATATCCCAAAAGGTAAGGCAGAGAACTGATAATGTGATCCAGACAAAGGACCTTAAGAAACTCATCGGGTCTGGATGAAAAGTAATGTGATGATTAAAAGAAGTGTTGCCAGGAGACTTGAATAAGGAAGAAGAGAAAACTGATTGTGAAGCTGACATCATTTTGAAGTTGGGGCACTATCATAAACAGCTCTAAGAAGGAAAAATGCAAAACTGGTTTCCAAGCATCATCTTTCTTTTGCACTGAAAACATCCTTAGAAAGGAGGAACTGGTTCCATCACCCTCTAGAACAGCATGTAATAAATGACAGGTGGAAATAAAAAAGACTGGTCTGGTAAATGAGGAATAACCCATTAGCCAGGAGGATTATCCACTCACAGCCATCTCTATAACCTCTTTAGAACCCATTTGTCAAAACTATTTGTTGTCAAAGAGAAAGGTAGAGATGCAAACTTTCTGGAAGGGAAAAAGGACTGCCAGAGTGGAAGGAGGTAACAAGGTCCCTTAAAAAATAAATTGACTAGTTGGACTGTTCTTGATTGTGGGGTCCCTGAATTCTTTTTAGTACACCCTTTCATTTTGATAAAATTGGATGAGGGGTTATAGTATCCCTAAGAAATTTTGAAAATAGAGGGCAAAAAAAAATCTAAAAAATTCCATGGTTTAACTTACCCCTTTCGTTCCAATTTTTGATCACCTCTGCAGCAAAGGAACCAAAAAGTGAATCTCTATCCTAAGGAGAAAATAAAATCTCATTAATCAACTCCCTATTGAAATGTCAGCATTTAAAAGGCTAACTACCGACATGCCAAAAAAAAAAGACTGCGAACACAAGAGAAGATGGAATTGCAATGATTGTTCTTCTCCTTAAAACTTCTTTTTGCAGGGGGCACTTGTATATACCAACTTCAAGACTGACATAAATCAGAGAAAAAGTAGTATTTCAAGAAATGGCATCTCGCACTTGGTATATACAGGTCCAGTTTCAGACATTCAGTCTCCGACATTTCAAATGGTTGCACATTATTCATATCCTCTTGGGAGGTTCTGAGAATGCAACCAGGCAAACTTCTTCAAAACAGCACCAGTGGCCCTAGGCCTGAAAAAATCATCAACTGAGTCATATACACACTGTAAAAAGAAAGCAGTGACTAATATAATGGAAGTAGTATCATCAGAGTTATACAAACAATGTAAAAAAATGAGTAGTGACCTGTGCAATAGAAGAAAGAAAATTATTCAGAGCAGATTTTTTCCTCACAAGAAGAAAATTCAGACAAAACATTCCTCATACTTTCACAATTGTCAGAATAAACTAACATATAAGCCCAACAATTTAAAATTCCGAAAATCAAAGTTGCAGAAGTATACACTGTTTTCTGAAACCTATCAATCTTCCCATCCTTATCAAAAATAATAGGATAGGAATTATTCCACTGTTAATCAGCAGTAGGATTAACTAAAGCTACAGCAATTGGGTTGGGATTAGGAAGAATGTATAACAATTTAATGTGGAACTTTATACATTTTACCTGCGTTTTTAGGTGCAGCAGGGTGGCTATCAGAAAATTCTAGACAGTGACACACATCCTCCAAATTTGACTAAAATAGAGGAATTGGTGAAGGCTCAGGAAATTCCTTCTGAAACAGATCAAAAAAAATTCTGAGGGGTTGAGAAATCTCAGTGTACTCCCACAGAAAACATTGACAAATTCTGGAAATAGACTCAAAGAGAAAGGAACCCCAAAGGGAGAATCAAAAACGGAGTTCTCTTCTGAGTCTGAATCAGAAAACTGAGGAGAAAACATGTATTTATCCCATCAACTTCCTGTCCAGATTCAGAAGCTTGAATTTTTTCAAGCCCTGATGCTGCTGTTTACTGGTCAGCATTATCTGATTTTAGTGCAGATGCAATGTTACCAGCAGCTGGAGGATGCTTAAAAAGAAGTTATGTCTTACCATAATGTTCCATCTGTGCTGTTGATCTTCGTTCATTCATTACTGATGGGTTATCGGTTCCGTCCTCGGAACCGAGCTGGCCAATATCAAGCTCACGTCAGCCAAAAACTCTCGAGCCAATGTCCTACCCAGAATGCTCTGCTCCCTGTTACCTCAGATCGAGTTTTGCAAGTTGATAGACAAAAGTAGAGGCTACCTATGGTCATAACAGACATACAATAAAGTAGTATATGAGATCAACCAGGAACCTCCAGTGGGGGATGGAGGGTAGGAAGTAATGAATGAACGAAGAACAACACAGATGGAACATTATGGTAAGAGATAACTTCTTTATCTAATGTTGTTAATCTTCATTCATTCCTTACTGATGGGACAGAGTCTCCAGCTACCTACATCCCTGGGTGGCCCTCAAGGAAGGACATTCCTGAGCACCATGGAGCCAAAAGAAGCTCTACCTTTGGAGGCCAAGTCCAATTTGTAATGAAGAATAAAGGTATGAGGTGTGGCCCAAGTTGCAACTGAGAAAATATCATTTAGGGAAGCCTTAGTATAGAAAGCTGCTGAAGTTGCCATAAACCTTGTAGAATGTGCTTTCACTCTGTGAGGCAAGGTGACTTTGTTTTTGTTGTAGATAAAGGTAATACAATTTCTCAACCAATGTAATTTCTGATACAGGATGACCTCGTCTAGGTCCAGAAAAAGCCAGAAACAGTTGGTTTGATTTACGGATAGATTTTGTTCTGTCCAGATAAAATCGTATTTGCCTATGAACATCCAAGGAGTGCAGGCAATACTCTCCCTTGTTAGAGTGGTTAGGAAAGAACACTGGAAGGTCAACAGATTGGTTGATAGACCACTCTGACACCACGTTTGGTAAAAAGGAAGAATTAGTTCTCAGTGATACCTTATCCTTATGGAAGATAAGATAGGGAGGTTTACTGCATAAGGCTTGAAGTTCTGACAAGTGTCTGGCCAATGTGATTGCAATCAGAAACAAAGTTTTCCAAGAGAGATATTTTACATCACATGAAGACATAGGTTCAAAGGGGGAGCTGTTAGAGCTTGTAGAACCAATGCGAAATCCCAAGGTTGAACCAGTTCTCTAAAGCGAGGCTTTAAGTGGATAACTCCCTTCAGGAAAGTTTTACAGAGCCTATGTGACATAAGCGAAGAATCCTGAAAACCAATATGGAAATTTGAAATAGCAGCTACATGCACACGAATAGTAGAGCCAGACACCCCAGAGTGGAAAAGATGTGATAAGTAATCCAAAATCACCTAAACTGGGGCTGACAAGGGGTCTATTTGTTTATTCGCTGCCCATAGAGAAAACCTTTTCCATTTATTGAGATAGATTAGTCTGGTGGACGATTTATGAGATGCTAGTCTGGTGGACGATTTATGAGATGCAATAAGAATATTGCACACAGGGGATGAGAGGTTTTCCTGCCTGGCAATCATTAGAAGTGGAGAAACCAAGCTGTCAGTTTCAGAGTTGTTAGACTGGGGTGAATCAGACCCTGCAGATGGGAGATAAATGTTGGGGATGGATTGAGGATCCATGGTTGATCTAGCAGATGAGGCCAGAGGAAGGGGAACCAGACTTGTCGAGGCCAACATGGAGCAATGAGGATCACTTTGCTATTCAACTGTCATGCTTTCTTCAGAAATTGTAAGATGAGGGAAAGAGGAGGATAAGCATAAAGTAGAGCTAAAGGCCAAGTGTGGACTAAAGCATCTTTCGGTGACTGTCCCCGAGGGGGATCAGGGCAAAATAATTGCTGCATTTGTAGTTGGTTAGGGATGCAAATAGGTCACAACAAGGCTGGCCCCAACAGTTGAATATTCTTGCCACTATTATAGGATTGAGGGATCATTTGTGTGGTTGTAGAATGCACCTGCTCAATTTGTCCGCTATCACATTGGAGCTCCCGAGAATGTGCACTGCAGTTAGAAAGCGGTTGGAAGCTATCGCCCATTGCCATATTCTCAAGGCCTCTCAGCATAACGGGTAAGATCTCATGCCCCCTTGCTTGTTGATGTACCAGACCACTGCCATGTTGTCTGATTGGATCGCAATAGTCCCTGACAGAAGGATGGAATACAATGCATGCAACGGTAGTAGCACCGCCCTCAGTTGCAGGACACTGATATGCAAAAGGGCCTCTGTCCCTGACCAGGTGCCTTGGACAGAGTTTTCCTGACATAGACCCCCCACCCCATCAGGGGGATGTCTGTGGTAACAGTGTTTCTTGGTTGATGGGGGCTGAAGGGGCAAGACCATTGTTGGGGATTTAGCGACATCCAACAGAGTAAATATTGCTTGCTTCTCTGAAAAGACAAAGGATGCTGTAGAGAGTACCATCGAGTGAGAAGTAACTACTGAAGGGCCCTCATGTGGAATCTGGATAGAGGAACAATGGTGATTGAGGCTGCCATTGACCTCAAGAGTTGGAGTATAGATCGAGCGGGAGATTTGTGGTAAGAGAGCAGCGGCTGAACCTGTTGCCTTATTCTTTGAAGCCTGTGGTCTGCAAGAGATGCTGTGCAATTTCTCGTGTCCAACAGTATCCCAATGAATTTCAAACACTGAGCTGGGGTCGTGTTGGACTTCTCCCAGTTTATAGTGATTCCCAGGCGTTGTGCTGTGAAGAGAGTGTAGTGCAGGGCTTCTTCCAGTAGACGTTTGGTGGGGGCAGTGAGGAGCCAGTCATCTAGATTTGGAAACACCTGGAATCCTTGAAGTCGCAAGTGAGTGATCACCAAATGCATGTGGTGAACACTCTGGGGGCTGTAGAGAGACCAAAGGGCAGAACTCGAAATTGGTAGTGACTGGCTCCTATGCAGAAGCGGAGGTATCTACTTGAGCATTTGTCTATTTTTATGTGGTAATACGCATCTTGAAGATCTACAGAACACATCCAATCATCTTCTTCCAGGAGAGGAAGGATAGACTGAACTGTGACCATCCAGAATTTCTCTGTTTTTACAAATTTGTTCAGTGTGCTCAGATCCAGAGCTGGTCTCCAGTCCCCTGTCGTTTTTGGCACTAAAAAGAACCCTGAGTAAAAAAAAACGGATCCTATCTGGTCTGGGGGGACCGTGTGAATGATTCCTTTTTGTAGCAGCTTTTGGATTTCGTGTGTTGCTGCTTCCCTTTGACTGGGTGGAACATCGGGTAATACTCTGGATGAGATTGGACAAAGATGGAAGGGGATGCGATAGCCTCTGGATACTATCCATTGTACCCAAGAGTTGGTGGTTATATTTTGCCAGGCAGCGGGGTACAAAGAAAAATGACCCCCGACTGTTTCTAGAGGTGGGCAGTCGGGCAACGCTTCAGGAGCGCTGATAGGGTTGGCCAGAGAAAAAATCTCTGGAACCCCTGTTTTGCAGACTTCTCTGCCCTGAAAGGGGAGTTTTCCATTGGAATTTCCCCCTCTGCCTCTAGGGGAGAACTCGGCACGTGCATCACGAAAAGAGCCCTGTGATTTCCTGTGCCACATCTTTCTGCTCCTCTGATTTCTGGAGTAGAATCGTTGAGGAGTGGAGTGTCTGACACCAACGGCAGATAGGGTCTTGCCATCTTGTTCACACCTTACCAGCGTATCTTTCACTTTTGGGCCAAACAAAAAAGCAGCCTCGATGGGGGCATTCATGAAGGAAGTCTTAAAGGAGTCCGCAAAGTCACAAAGGCGCATCCAGGCATGTCTGGTGACTATACCCGCTCGACACATGGAAGAATTGGAAATGGACTCTAGGGTGGCTATCTGAGAAGCCACATTGTCAAGGATCTCGTCAGAAACAGTTTCTGCCACGGTTTCAGAGAGTTGGTTGATAAGATCCCTCTGAAGCCTAGTAAAGAGTGCCAAATAGTTCAAAGACCTTACGGCGAAGGTCAATGAAGCAAACACATGCCTCCCTAGTCTGTCTATTGCCCGGGACTCCTTGTTGGATGGATGGACAGTTTGGCTCGCTTCTGCCAAATCCTTCTTAGTTGCAGCCGCCACCACCATGGCATCTACTGGAAGACCTCGTGATCAATGGGAATGCTCAGCTGGTGGTGATAAGATTTTATCAGGCCTCCACAGTATCGCTTCCAGGGTGTCAGGAGCCTTCCATGCACACTGAACGATGAGCTGGATGAGCTCATTATCTGGTGGGGTAACCCAGGAGGTAGGGGGCCAGGCACAAAAGGCCTGCAGGAATACAGATTCCTCAGAGGAAGGATTAGAGGACTTCCAATCACCCCTCTGTCTAAGGATCTCGAGGATGTTACCAAAAGACACCTCATTAGAGGGTGACCGTGGGTACCCTTCCCATCAAAGTCCGTATCCTTAGTCAACGACTCCTCTGTGGAGTCCATGTGCTTTCTCTTGCACAACGCTTTGAGGGGTACTTCCTCAGCAGATGGTTCTGGGGAGGACTGCAAAGAGTTTCTCCTGAGGAGGAGAAACCTGAGGTTCTTGTGCCTGGTGTCCAGAGGCTATGGCTTGTGAGAGTTGTGGCACAGAGGGGGGCCAGAACTCTGAAATGTGGGGTTTTCCTGCAGAGGCAAGCACCCTCTCCATGGCCTGGAAGGCCGGCCCGCCCAAGGAGGGATGGGGCCTGGAACAGAGCATGACAACCTCAGAACCAGGGTCACACCCCACTCAGACGAGCCGACTCCCAGACCAGGAGTCTCAAGAGGACTGTGAAGCGTGAGAGAGAGAGGATTCCCGGAGGGTGCCAAAGAAAAAAATCAGCATGAAACCAGGAATGCCCTCCCCGATGGCACAGCCACTGGCCTGAGAAGAGCCGATGCTCAGTGCACAGAGGACCACAAGGATGACCCAGTTCCAAAGTGAGATCCACTATTGGAGTCAGAGGAAGGGAAGCTGCTGTCGGAGTAATAGGCTTCGATACTTGGGTGGAAGTCGAAGGAGGAGTGCGCGTTGGAGTTTGAGGAGATGTACATTCACCAGAAGGAGGGAACGTGGAAATCGATGGGTGAGAGAGACCTCTGGCCACAAGCAACTGGTCAACAAGCCGCAACACATCTTGCTCAGAGAGGCTCCTGGCTGAACTCATAGAGAGACCTGAAGGCAATTCTGGCCTTTCTAGAAAAGGACTACATTGACTACCAGCGAATGGATCCAAGGAAGGAGAATACTTGGTCCTTTCTA